>NC_141552.1:67147500-67372500 GCF_021556685.1 Rattus norvegicus | reverse complement strand
ATGAAAACACTTCCAAATAGTAATAATACACAAATAAAAGAAATCTGAAAAACCTCAGGTCTCAAGTATTGGGCACAGAAGAAACTTAATGTGGGCACAGAAGAAACTTATGTCAGGGAGCCTCATGGTGATGCCAGCTACAAGGTCACCCTTGTCCTCCTTTATCCTTATTCCCAGGTCAGTCTTCCTGTAGGTGACAAAGGTCCTGCCTCAGCCTACAGCCACCCCGCCAGGCAAGGTCTTAATTAACACTAACACCCTCCCCCCATCTGCTGCGCTTGCAGTCTCCGAGTGCGTCCTCAGCCTGGCTCTTTGGGCCTCAAACCTGTGAGATCCAGTCTGGGCTGCCGCAGGGCAACCTGGAAGCTGTCTGTCGAAAAGAGATGCCTTACGAGGTTCTCAGCCATTACTCGGTTCTCAGCCACGTCAGTCCAGGAGGTAGTGCAGGCTTTGCCCATGCTGCGGTTTCTCTCGGGGTGACCCTGAGGTGTCAGGTTCGAGTGTGTTTATCTGGGTCAGGAGTCAGAGAAAATCAGCAGGGCAAGGTGAAGGACATGAGAGCCACACCCAGTCACGGAGGACTCGAGAGCTCAGAACGGATCTTCAAAGACAGCCAGGTACTGGATCTAGGGCTGCATGCAGGGTGGGGGGAAGGGGTCTGTGTCCAGGTAGAGGCCTGCACACGGGGGCAAGAGATTATTACTAGACACTGCTCGCTGGAAAGGAGCAGGCTTCTGGGGAGCCTGCGGGATCTGCCTCACTGGCTCCGGTCCAGGAAGGCTCGGTTGCAGAGAACAAGAGCTTCCAAGTCTAAGGAGCCCTCTTCTACATGGAGCCATTCTCGGGATCATCTCCAGTCAGCTGCCCCAGATCGCCCCTTCTTTGGGGAGTCTTTGGCCGCACGGTCAGCCAGTGCAGGTGGGCCTTGCCCGATTAGCTAAGGTCTTTGAAAACCCACTGGCTGTATTCAAAAATGAGAGAACTCTGCCAGCAGATTGTTCTGTGGCTGCCCTGAGAATTCTGAGTTAGCAACTTCCCCACCTCATAAGCCAAACCCTTAAAACCTGCTCCTGTCTCGCCTCTCCCTCTGTATTAGCCCCTTGTCTCTGTCTCAACCTATCTCTGTGATTCATTCTATCTCGTCCCCACCCCACCTGCTCTGCCCACCTGCCTGACACCCCGTACTTCCTGTTTGCTCCGTTTCCCTTAGAGAAGAACTCTTATCAGTGAATTCTCTTCGTCCCCCTTCTCTGGGCTCCCTCCTCTACCAGTCGGGCTTCTCCCACTGCCTTGAGGGTTGAAAGCCACTGGCTGTCTCTCGGTGGGATAGCTCCTAAGTCTTCAGCCTTCTAAGTCTTCAATCCATGTCATGACCACCAGCTCTGGGCTCTCCACACGTCACCGCACATGCGTCTCCAGGGACCAATTTCTTAGCTTCAAATCGCGTCCCCGGTGACTGTATGAAGACATCCAGAGAATCTTCATGGCGGGAATTACTCTAGACAATGAAGCCCAGTGTTCTAACCCAGTGGGTTAGAGCAGAAAAACAGAGTGAGGTAGGCCCATTCACACAGAGCTTTGGTCGTAAAGAAGAAAAAGTTCCAGAAGTTTCTGTCTTATTCTTTTCAACTGGATCCTTAACTATGGGAGAACCAGGACTCCATTTCTCATGGATACAGTGGGACAAAGCAAAGCCAATGGAACTATTGTCTACCATGGGGTCATCTGAGGCCAGGTCCTGGTCAGTGTCTAGATGTCCTGTGTGAAGGCTAGGACCACCTGGGAGGGAGCCACTTGGCTTCTTATCCAGCGAATCAAACCTTGGGTGCATGTGCCAGCTACAAGAAGGGGCCACGCCTACAAATCCCCACCTAGAAGTCAGTTGCAGCTACAGGCACTGGCAGATCTGGGCTGAACCTCAGAATACTTCTCACAGCATCCCGGTGACACCTCAAAGAACGCGTGGCTGCCATCGTGGACACAAGGGGAGGCAGGATCACTCCTCATCATTCAGGTTCTACCGTGTGCTTTTCCCAGGAACTGCTCCCAAGAACACTGACACACGCCCGCCCCCACCCCCAGAGCGACAGACAGTATTGCTGCTCTCAGAAGCAATCAGAGAGGCTGGCAGCACCTTTCGACCACCCTTGCTCCAGCTCGTTTGATTATTTCCTCATGTGAAGACAAAGGCAGGCATGGACTGGGGTGGGAGCTCCCTCAGTAATGTGCCTCCTGTAAGAGCATGAAGACCTGAGTTTGCTTTCTGGAGACCATATAAAAAGCCAGGCGCTGGCTGCACTTCTTATGGGAGACTGGTTCACAGGCTTGTCTCGGTGGCATTGGGTTTTTACAGGGACTCATCCATGACACCCTGTGAGCAACTTCAGTGTGTCTGAGCATCCCCTGGAGCACAGCCAGGCTGACACAGGGCTGAGAGGTCCCACCACTGACTTAGTCCCTGCAGCTGCTAATAGCACCACCCAGCCTCGGGTGACAGGCTTATTAGCTGACAGACGCTCACAGATAGACTAGGAGTCTTCCTGAGACCAAGAGGGTCTGGTGTCAGGCAACCCACTTCCTGACTTCTTGCTATGACCTCATGGAGAAAAAGGCTGAAGCGTATGAAGTCTTTTACAAGGACACGAATCCCTTGCCAAACCCTTACTACCTCAGCACCCTCCTAAGCCCCACTGTCACCTTGGGGTTAGAATTCACAGGTGAATTTTATAGCAGTCACAGACATTCAGACCATAGCACACGCCTACCCACATCTTGCCCACACCTGCAGCACAGTGAAGGTTATTACTGAATGTCTATTCACCCATATGACATCATGCCTCATATGACATCATGACCCACATGACATCATGACCCACATGACCCACATGATATCATGCCACGTATGACATCATGACCCACATGACATCATGTCCCATATGACATCATGCCCCGTATGACATCTTGCCTCATATGACATCATGCCCCCATATGGCATCATGCCCTGTATGACATCATACCCACATGACATCATGTCCCATATGACATCATGCCCCGCATGACATCACGACCCACATGACATCATGACCCACATGACATCGACATCGTGCCCCATATGACATCATGGTTGGAAAGGCACCCGGATGAAGGTGTTACCAGGATGCCTAGCTACTAGGCGTTCCAGGAAATGAAACCGCAGTAAAAGAGTGCCGCAGAGGAACTTTGGAGGTGTCTTAAAAGAGGGACAAACTGAGGAAGAGAGCTATTTTGTCTTCCCCATGCCTTTTCTTGGGAATACGGATAGAATGGCTAAAAGTCCCCCCCCCCAACAGGCTGGGGATGAAAGTGGGAGGTCCCTGGAGATCAGATGGGACCTGCTGTCCCAGCCATGTTCCAGGGAACATTGTTAGCACTCTTGTTTGAGAAAGCTCGGTGTTTATCTGAATCTTCTACCGACTGCAGCACATTTAATCCTACAATAACCACTCCATGCCAACACCCTTGCCTTGGTATATGAGTTGACTTCTTCTTTCTGCCTGGCAAACATCTGTAGGGTGGTGGCAGGCTGCACGGCATCCCTCAGTAGTCACCGGCATCCAGTCACCAGATCCGCCCACACCAATCCTACTTCAGGCTGTGATGGGTGTGACCCTGAGTGACTTTGGGATTTGCTTTAGGTTTGGTTTGCTCAGGCGGGATAAGAGGTCTCATCAGCCCATCAGCACAGGCGATGAAAGACAAGAATAAGCCGGGACGTCTAAGCCGGGATCACGCTAGGAGAGCACAGAAGCTGAGGCACGAGAGAGGCTGAAAGAACCCATCCCACAGAGGAGGAAGAAGCCCTGCAGAAACCCAATGCAGGGACGTCACCATGGCAACACGGGGCCTGGGCACTGAGGTGCTGGAGGAGGCCCCGTAGAATGGAGCAGTGAGGCGGGAGGCCTAAGCCAGCTCTTCTCCCACCCCTCCTCCCACGCCTGCCCATGCTACAGCCCACCCCTGAGACAGACTTTCTTGAAGCCTTGTGCTTAACCCGGACAATTTGTGAGCTTTGCGTTCCGGATCATCTCTGCCTATGGTCTCGTACAGAAGGAAATAACTTTAAGCGGCCACACTTGTCCTGTGACTCCTTGTGCCCTGCCACAGCAGATGCTTTCTTTCTTCAAGGAAGCAGGGGCCTGGAGAAAAGCCTGCTGTCGCTGGTCTCCACTCGTGCCCTCTCATGGCCTCAGCCGGCCTTTGTTAACCCAGGGCCTCTTTTATACATGGGTCTGGGGGAAATGGGAGACCTGAGGGTTTGGGACCTGCTGTGACAGTCCTGGTCCTACCAGTGGCTATGTCAGCCAGTAACCATGGCTTCCTCCCACACCCCGACCCCTGCCAGGGCCCTTCATTTCCACTGTGCCTGTGTGAAAGAGGAGCAGGGCAGATGACCTTCCTATCTGTGTCCATCTCCCACTGCAGTTCAGTCCAGCTGAGCTCCCTAAGCGTCAGATCAATTTTATTTATGTTGATAATGCATCTTGTTCTGAGGAAGGGTTTTTTTTTAAATCTTATTCATATTTTTTCTTTTTTAAAAAAGATTTGTTTTATATATGTGAGTACATTGTCACCCTCTTCAGATACACCAGAAGAGGGCATCAGATCCCATTACAGATGGTTGTGAGCCACCATGTGGTTGCTGGGAATTGAACTCAGGACCTCTGGAAGAGCAGTCAGTGCTCTAACCACTGAGCCATCTCTCCAGCCCCGTGTTTCTTTTCTTTTATAAGATACGATCATGCTATGTAGCCCTGGCTAGCCCTCTGCGTCAGCCTTCTGAGTACTGGGATTACAGGTCCCTGTCATCCCCTGATTGGCCACCAGCTGCATTTTTCTGCTCACATCCTGAGTACTGGGACTGTTGGCATACACCACCGCACTCAGCCTATGCCATGCTGAGGACTGAGCCCGAAGCTCCATGAGTGTTGGGCAGCCTCTCTACCAACTGAGCCGCAGCCTTAGCCCCTTTTGTACCAATGATGAGAAGCCGTTGTTTCAGAGTACTAGCAGTGTATAACGATGCCTCCAAATTGCTGCTTCGCAGATCATTCTGAAGACTCGGGATGGTAGGATGAGGAAGGAGGACTCATGAAGAAGCTGCATCTGTATAACTCCTGTGGGGATAAGCAGGGAGGACCTCCTGGGAGGCCCTGGGAGGCCCTGCATCAGAAGGGCCTCTTCAGCAGGCCCAGAGTTCTCTTAGCACAGTAGAGGCAATTCTCTTTCATGGCTCTTCTGCTAACCACAGAAGGATTGTGTCACCTCACACAAGATGATTGATCTCAATTGTCAATTTGATGAGATCTATTCTCCCCTGGGAGACAGGCCTCTGGGCACACCTGTGGAGGACAGTCTTGGTTATGTTAACTGACGACCTATCCTTGTAGGTGGCACCATGTTTGGGCTAGAATCCTGCACTATGTAAAAAGCAGACCATGCACTGAATGCAAGCATCTGTGGCTCCCTGCATTGTGACTGTGGCTGCAGTGTGGTCAGCTACCTCAGCTCCTCAGCTACCTCAGCTCCTCAGCTACCTCAGCTCCTCAGCTACCTCAACTTCTGCAGCTGTGGACGGCAGACCGTATGTCCCCTGAACTGTGAGACAGCATGTATCCTTCCTTTCTTAAGTTGCTTCTGCAATGTTATCTTATCACAGCAACCCTGTCCTACCCCGGGGAAATACTACAGAGGTCGCCTGGTACCTGTGCAAGCTAATTCAGGCTGGACATTGTCTGGTCCAAAAGAAACTTTCGACAAATGGTTATCTGTGATGCCCCTTTGCATACCAAAGAACATGCTGGCCCCCAGGCTCCCTCAGTGCCTGTGGCTCCTCTCAGCTCTTCACATCATGCCTCCTACCCTAACCTTCCCAGTTTGTGGGCTTCTCTTCCTCCAGCTTCTCATTCCTACACAGCCCTGTCATGTGCTATGCCATGCTATCCCATGGCTGTGCACCCTCTCCGCCCCCTCCCTCTTGGTCTCTTTTACCTGCACTCTTTTTTCTTCCTCTCTTGCTTCCCCCCCACCCTCACCCCCTCTCCTCTCAAGGCCTGGTTCAGCCTGGCAGCCATGTTCAGTCCACTCTTCCAGATGCCTCTGGTTGGTCTCTCCCTCTACCCCCTCCCTTCCTCATATCTACAATAAAACCCTTTCTCTCAACATTTACTTGGATGGTTCATGTCCTCACTTTAAACACCCAGTGCCTAAACTCCCATGTTATGCAGACATGGCATTGCACATGGTCCTGAAGAGTCTTCAGTATCCTAGCTCTGAGGTATTTTGCTCCTAGCCATTGTCCTACACACTGTTGTCTGGTTGGCTCACCCCCTCTTCTTTTCCCATCGACCAAGCAAGGAAGCCTCATTCTTCACCCTGGAAGCACTGGTCATTAATGAGAAAGATGGGAAATGTCTCAGTGTGTGTGTGTGTGTGTGTGTGTGTGTGTGTGTGTGTGTGTGGTTCCTTGGGTATTCTGTCCTGCGCTCGAATTCAGATGTAGAATGTTAATGTATGAAGGTCTGATTTCAAATTATGCAAATAAGATGACTATGGAAATTAAACCTGTGATTAAAGAGGAAAGAGGAAGAGGAAAATCGGAAAGCTAGAAGATGAGACAAGACGTAATCCTGGGGGCAGAAGGGAAGGAGCTGGAAGAGGACTGGGGAAAACCAGCCTGTTGGGTGCCCTTGACCATGGGTGGCAGCATGCCTGCTAGTCACAAAACCCTTCTTTTCTGAGGTCCAAGGAAGGCTTGGGGAATTGAAACGCCTTAAAGGGAGTTAGATGGGAAGGGGAGTGGAGGATGCTGCCTTAGTTATCTCAGCGAGGGTTCACACACCACAAAGGACAGAGGATGCTGTCAGTGTGTCCATGGGGCCCTGCATGTCTGCCTACCGGGTTCTCTGCCTGGGAGGAAGAGTCAGGAGCAGCAGGAAGGCTAAGACTATGCAATGGAGGGGGATGAGACGGGGTTTCTGCCACAGGGACCCCAGTCTCCCTTTCCTAATGAGTGGAAAGTCTCTGTGTCGTTCAATTTAAGAGAGCGGAAATTAAAATATTTGTAAAAGGAAGTACCCAAGAATAAGTAGTAGACTGAGCAACAGAAGGCAGAAGGGGGAAGTGTGAAAAATCTGGGTCCCACTGGAACCCCCAAAGCTGAGTCCTGGCTCCTGAAGTGGAGCATCTGAGAGACTCACTTCCCACAAGAGGGAGAGGGAGCAATGGCAGCTCCCCCTTTCCAGGGGAGTCAGGGAATGACTCCCATACAAGTGTGCCTGCTACTCCAGGCTCCAGACTCTTCTTATGAGGCCACTGCCATCGTGGGTCATCCTTAGGACATTGTTAAACCCAAGTCATCTCCCACATGTCCTGTGTCCTGATACTATTAGCTGTCAGGAAGTGCAGATGTCCAGAGACCAGCACCTGCTGGACTATCAAAGAGTTTCTGGTGGTTAGATAAAAGCCAGCATTCCTCAGGACCTTGGGAAGTGGGTTTCCAGGTTTGCAAAAACAGTCGTTTCACTTGCCTCTGGTAGAAGTAAGAATCTAGGGCTCCTCCCGACTGACATATACCTGTGGTTGTATATCAACGCCGGTGTGTTGGCCTCCGGGCTTCCTCAGTCCTTAACCACAAGAACATTCCCAAGTTCCCATGGGAGCCTCCTGGCCTTCTCACCTCAGATCCCTGCTCTGTGCAAAGTCCTCACCACCCCACCCTGACCAACCTGGGTTCGTGTGTGTGTGTGTGTGTGTGTGTGTGTGTCCATGTGTCTGTCTCTCTCTGTCTCTGTCTCTGTCTGTCTCTGTCCTCTTCCTCCTCTTCCTCCTCTTCTTCTTCTTCCTGTTTTCCTCTGCTCTGGAGCGTTCCAGATGCATCTGGACATTTTTTTTCCTCTCTTATCCACAATTAAAGCCTTTTTCCTAATCATGGAGGCTGGCATTTCTGTGGTTTCTTTACTGTGCCCCTCACTGCATACAGATGCCCTTAATAAAGGCCTTTGTGCATCATGTTCCCAACACAAGAATTGTGCAGAACAAACATTTAAGCCATGATAAGGATTTATTTTTAATTATGTGTCTCTCTTTGGGGATGTGGACGCGTATAGAGGTCAGCGTCAGGTACATTTCCCAGGAACTGCCCATCTGATTTTAGAGACAGTGTTTCTCATCCACCCGGAGTGCACCTGAGTCTAGCCTGGCTGGCCTTTGAGCTGTGGTGGTCTGTCTGTCTCCACCTACCCAGACCGACACTCCACATTATAGTACCACACTTGGTCTTTTCACATGTTTTCTAGGAATTGAACTCAGGTCCTCATGCTTGCAAGATAAGCACTTTACTGACTGAGCCATCTCCTGACCCTTTAACCCCAATTTTGAGAAATAAAATAAATATGATTCTGTGGTGGTTTGAACAGGAATAGCCCCATAAACTTGTGTTTGAATGCTTTGCTTGTAGGGAGTGGCACTATTAGGAGGTGTGGCTCTGTTGGAGTGGGTGTGGCTCTGTTGGAGTGGGCGTGGCCTTGTTGGAAGAAGTACATCACTGTGGGATGGGCTTTGAAGTCTCAGAAGCTCGAAATTTGGCCTACTGGCTCACAGTCACAGGAAGACCCGATACCTGCACAAGATATAAAACCCTCAGCCCCTTCTCCAGCACCATGTCTGCCTGCAGGCTGCCATGCCTCCCACCATGACGATAATGGACTAAACCTTTGAACTCAAAGCCAGCCCTAATTAAATGTTTGCATTTAGAAGAGTCTCAGTGGTCATGGTGTCTCTTCACAGCAGTAGGACAGCGATTAAGACAGCAGCTTTCTGTCAGTCTGACAAAATGTGCTGATGCTGTTTGGCATACAAAGGGGTCCCATTATACATTGAGAATATCGTTAATTCATGTTAGTAACACAACCATGGATAACTCCAGTTTTAGGGGATCTGACACCTAGTTCTGACCTCGGCAGGCACGAGGACTACACGTAGTGCACAGACAGACAGATAGACAGACAGAGAGGAAGACGTGTGGGGCACAGACAGGCATACATACAGGCAAAGCACTCATATCATACACATAAATTAAAATAAATCTTTAAAAAAATCCCAGGGGGATTAGGAAATCAACGCCTCCCATCACAAAGAAAAATCAAGAAAACTCAAATCAGCGGTGAGGTTGAGCCCCACCCTCAGCCCATCAGGTAAAGTCAGCCTCTGTGATTCCAGGGAAGGGCTCATCATACACAAACTGTATTGCCTACAAACCACACAGCCTGCCCCAAGATCTTCCTTAGCCTTGGATCTCTGCTCTGTGGGCCTTGATTTCAGAGCGACACACAATTTACCTGGGGAGAGACGAACCTCTCATTGGCTTTTGTCTGGGTCACACCGCTTGTCTCAGCTCCAGGATTCACCAGTGAAACAGGGCCCAGAACTGGAAGGGTGAGTCCAGATGGGCCCCAGCAAGCCCAAGAGCCTAGTGGAACCTACAGACCCAACCAGAAAGAAAGGGAGAGTGGGCAAGGCTCCAGCCAAGGGCCGGTCCTCAGCAGAAACAGCTGGACTTCATTCCTCCCTCAAAGTAGGCGTTGTGCTCTGAATGTAATAGTGGAAATGTTCCCACAGCTGAATCTGTGCTCAGCGTGGCTCCTGTTTGTCTGTAGGAAAGCATTGTTATTCCGGGAGCAGCCTCCTTAAGCAGCAAGCAGACCTGCATGACCTCAAGGCAAACTGTGCTTCAAGCTGAAGAAGGGCCCTGACTGCAGTTGTCTGAGTCAACCCCCAAGCTCAGGAGACAGGGCCCTTTCTGCTAAGCTTGAGGCCTGGCCTGAGAGGGAGAGGGCGTTGGCCTGGCACCCCGGAAGCCCCACATCTTTATTTCTTTCTTCAGCATCAGGATCCCTGATGTGGCTCAGTGCAAAATAAACCTCATTTTCTAGCCTGCCCGCCGCCAGGTGTAGGCAATAACTAAATTCTAGACAGCATGAAATCTCTCAACTTAGGGTTGTCAAGGCTCAGAGGCCATCCAAGCATGAAGGCCAGGCAGGAGGGATAAAGGAAGACATCAGAGCCTGGATCTCTCTCATCAGGACTCTGGAGCCTGAGTTCCTGGTTTAAAAACAAACAAACAAACAAACAAATGCCCCGAAAGCCCAGTGATAGTGTGCGCCTACAAGCACAAGGTTGTGGGTTCAGTTCCCAGCGCTACAGAAAAAGATGAATGGAGCCTGGGTCCCTGATTCGGTCAGTAGGGTCTGGGACCCAGGTGACCTTTAAATCGGTGTTATTTAAGGTTTCATGTCACCTGGCATTTGACCTACCCAGGACACAGACTTGATATGATGAAGTGGAATGCTAGCATGAGTGACAGGTGAGGTGAGAGCCTCTGCGTTAAGCCACAACACAACCCCTACTCATATCCAGACCTCGGCCGCTGTTGAGCCCTGAGATCTGGTGGCGGGGAAGTGCTGGGCTGTGTCTTGCCTCACCATTGGGGTGTCTAGAGAGCCTCCACCGCTCGCAGGAGGCAGAACACAGTAATGTGACCATTGGGGTGTCTAGAGAGCCTCCACCGCTCGCAGGAGGCAGAACACAGTAATGTGGGTCCTCAGGCCCAGAGTCTGGGATAATTGCCGCCGTTCCCTGTTTCCTGTTACCCAGGGCCCCTGGGATACTGCTGGGAGTTGGGAACAGGGATCCCTGGTCAGCGCTTCCCTTCAGGGGGGTCTGCCCAGGACTGGCAGAACCTGGTTTGGCTCCTAGTGAGTCTGGAGAGTAGAGAGGCTGGGAGAGAGACCTTCTCCGGGAGATTTGGGTGGGGCTCTTCACGACAGGCCTCTCCCCCGGAGATCCTTGATGAAGAAGCCTTTGCTTGTCCAAACTGCTTTGATGGTGGATGCGAATCCAGACACCTCACCCAGGGTGAACCAGGGACTGTAAAAACCTTTGGTGGAAAGGGCATGCCCAGGAAGGGAAGCTCATTGGCTGAACGCTCTGCACCTATCTGTTAGGGTTCCTGGTTCCATCCCGCGTTTTGGCACCAATGTTAGGTTAGGTTTTCGATTCTCGGCCCGTGCCAGGACAGAAAGACGCCATGGTTTCACGTGGAGAGGTTTAATGAGAGTAGAAGAGCGGAAAGGCGGCCGGCCATGGGCACGTGGAGGGGGGGATGGGAATGGGGGAGGGAGCAAGAGCAGCGAAGAACAAAGAGCAAGAGGGGGTAAGAGAGGGAGGAGGGGCAAACAGCCCCTTACATAGTCAGGCACAGCTGGCTGTTGCCAGGTAGCTGTGGGGGTGGAGCTTAGACAGAATACCAACACTCTCTATCATATGTTGGGTTTTCATGCTACGCGACCGTACATGAGTCATCGTCACGATCCTCTCAAGGGGATGTTACAGTTATCGGTTCCAGAGCAGGTAGAGTTAGGCAGGGAGTCAGGCCCATGTCTACCGTTCTCAGTTCTGAGATTCACGTGGTTTGGGCTCACTCAACCATACCCGTTCTTCTGTCTGGTGGCAAGGTCCACTCGTTCCACAGAGTTTTGTGCAACTCCTAAGGTCTCCTTACACCGATGCAAGACGGCCAGGTGATGTTTGTGGCTTCACATGCCATAGAAAGAGGGCCTTGATCATCTCACATGGCATCAGAAAACTCTACAGCCAGGGCACTTAGTGGTTCTGAGTCTCTAACTAAACCTGAGGTGAGAGAGAAAGAGACAAAGAGAGACTAAGAGAAAATGAAAGAGGAGGCAGGAGGAATGGGAGTTCCAGTCTAACCTGGGCTAAATAGCAAGATCCTTTCTTAGGAGGAGGAAGAGGAGGAGAAGGAGGAAGAGGAGGAAGAGGAGGAGGAGGATGAGGAAGAGGAGGAGGAGGATGAGGAAGAGGAGGAAGAGGAATGAGGAGCAGAGGAGGAAGGAAGAAGGAGGAAAAGGGGGCCACAGGCACCACAGTTCAGAGTGCAGATGAATGACCCTGGGATGTTTCGCTGTCTCCCCCATTGGCTTTATCTTCTTCCTTGGGCCGGATAAGTAGCTACATCTTGACAACGGCAGACAGACCAACAGAAGCCGGAACCCCTGACCCACTGCCTGGAGCAGAACTCGCTTCAGAGAAACAGCCGCTGGCATTGCAACTGCAAAGCAGAGAGTGTGTAGCATTCTCTGTCACTCACCACTTGGAGTCAGTGTGAATGCAGCCTGGCCTGCCTCAGGAGGTACAGGCAACTGCCTGGCCTGACCACCGAGGTCTCAGACCCGAACCTCTGTCGGTCTGCAGCAGGAGAGAGAGGAGCCCAGCTGGGGAATTCCTGAATTTGTCATACAGTTGAGGTGGTTCTCCATCTCATGTTGAGGGGGCTGCAGACTGTGGATTTGCTCTATGTCCTCTGGCCACCAGGTTGGCTCCAGGTCACAGTTGGTAAGGACGTGGCCTTGGCTGGGAGAGCTGCTTGGGCAGCAATAGTCCATTAGTCTGGCAGAGCCCAACACTGGAATCTCAGAGAGCTGGGGCCCACAGTGTCAACCCTGGCATCTGCCTACATCTACACACAGGTCCCTAGAGTTACCCCTGGAAAGATCATAGCTCCCCAAAACTCGGCAGCTTTGAGCCAAATAAGGAAAGACCAATCTACTTACAGTTCTCCAACTTCAAAATAGTTGTAGGACCAGCCAAAACAGACAGAGTGGGTAAATCTGCTAAGCCCGGTGTCACAGTACCTCTATGGTACTCTACCCTGTGAGATCCGGTAGGGGCTACTGACTTGGGGTACCTCAGTGGTTCTCTGGGCTCATCTTCTCTGTTCTCAAGATGTTCCACTAGGAAGGCTGCTGGGTTAAAGTAAGAAATTCATGTAAAACATTAGCATGGGGTATGTTGCAACCCATGGCTAGAAAGCTGTGCGGGCGGGCAGACTCAAGCACTGATTACAGCAGAGCCCATCTGACTGCCTCTGCCCTGCTGGATGCCACCAGCACGGTTTCTGTAATCTGCCGTGCACACAGAGAGCCCTTGCAAACAGCTCTGCCGAGCCCAGCTTATGGTACACAGCAGGCGGTCTGTCTACCTGTTGCGTACACATATACGTTGTCGTGTTTCAGGCAAACGTGCATGATGCTCAAATAGTTCAAAAGTTCGAGCCATGTTATGATCATCTGACATACCCCTTCCTGTTGAGTTAAATAATAAAAATAGGATGCACCCATCCCACGCTATCCCCGGCTACTCTCTGGCCCGGCTACTCTCACTGCCTCCATGGCTAGCCCCATATAGAGACCACCAATTTCACGGCTCTCTGGTTGAGGACTCCTGCGCACATTCCCAGCCAGACCCGGCAGACTCTGTGGCCCAGAGCTATCAAAATGTCTCCTCCACCCAATGTTCCCTTGGAGGGTCGCTACTACGCCAGCCCCATGCAACCAAATTCTGCCTGAACTCAGTTGAGTCGCCACTGAAGGAAAACAACACATAAATTTAGTTTAGAATCAACAGGTAACTCAATCGCTGGGGGCAACTACTAACAGCCTAATTAGTGAGCCATACTCAGTTAACTCCTCTGATGGTGGATCTGCCCCCTAACGGGGCGGGGGGGGGGGGGGCTCTAGCTCATTATAGCCTCCACCCTAAGCTCTCTCTCCATCCCAAAAGCCTTAAGTCCCTTCTCTCCTCTCTTCCTCACTCTGACATGCAAGTCCCACCTACTCCTCGCCCCGTGATTGGTCCCCTGAAATCTTTATTCACTAGGGGAAGGTCCTCCTCTCCACACTTTCCCCAGCTGATAAAACTCTTGGCCAGTTTTAAAGGACCTATAAGATGCCAGTGTTGGGTACTGAATGTTCTAGTCCCTTTCCCGACTCCTATTTAAAGCTTGTGAGGGCTCAGGTACCCACACATCGATCCGGTGAGAGCAAGGTAAGCAGACAGCGGTCCACACCAGAGCTTGACCTCATGTAGTATTGACCTTGGACCTTCGGCCTCTAGAAGGTCAAGGTAGAAGTATGTGCTCTCCATCAACCACTTGGGCTTCAGTGGCTTTGCTGCCGCAGTCTGAGGTAACCAAGCCAGTCAGACTCTTCACTGAGGTCTGGGTCACAACAGGGAACACCTTTTGGTACTCGCCATGGTTGCCACACCTATGTAGAGATGGCTCAGTGGTTAAGAGCGCTGACTGCCCTTCCATGACCCAACCTGCGGGGGTTCAGAGTAGACCTGGGAGGGGGCGAAAGAATGGGGGACAAGAGGGGCAAAGAAGGAAAGTAAGTCTGTGTTCTGATCAAGCTCTCAAACTTTAACTAAAAAACAGCGGCTTATAAAGACAAGCAAGGGGTTGGGGATTTAGCTCAGTGGTAGAGCACTAGCCTAGCAAGCGCAAGGCCCTGGGTTTGGTCCCCAGCTCCGGAAAAAAAAGAAAAAAGAAAAAAAAAAAAAAAAAGACAACTGCCTAGGTGTCCCAGAGGGTGTAAGTGGGCTTGACATTCCTGAAATATCCCTGAGATAGAGGGTGTGTAAAGCAGCTTGGCTCCCGGCACTTCCAGAGGTCCTGAGTTCAATTCCCAGCAACCACATGGTGGCTCACAGCCATCTAGAATGGGATCCGATGCCCTCTTCTGGTGTGTCTGATGACAGCTACAGTGTACTCACACACATGAGAGAGAGAGAGAGAGAGAGAGAGAGAGAGAGAGAGAGAGAGAGAGAGAGAAATGAAGATCACCATTTTTTTCTAGACAAGGCAATCTTTATACAGACAGGCAGCTTGGGGCCCACAGTTGCTAAATCCATTCCCAGGCCTCTACCGTCTTCCCATCACGGACCAGCAACGCCTCTTGACTTTTCAGGCCACTCTACTGTCGCTCTCTTCGCCTGACTTTAAACACTGACAGACCTTCCAAGGGCCGAGGGAGCTCTGCTTGGAAGGAAACCGGCCTCCAGTCACTTGCCTTTTATACTGACCCTTGCCCGGCTGGGAGCAGACCTTCCTCCAAAGTTGGAAGAAGAGCAGTAGCAGCTCAGGCTTGGACCTCACGGTGGCCCCAGGCAGCAGGACTGGCTCCAAACAGCAGGCTGTTCCTCTGCATCCCCAGGTCTCTACATCTATCTTCGTGATGCTCAAACCGCATACTCACACACTTGTGGTGGCTGCCCCCTGTGGCTGGCTGGCGAGCCTCCAGGTGACCTTGTGTGTCTATGCTGTGTGGCCTGGCTGCTAGTGGACCGCTAGGTGTTTACAGTCCACTAGGGTGACATGGCAGTGGGCCGGTCTGTGGACATCTTCCTCTCCCGCACCACATTACATGTGTGTCCGTGGCCTGCCCGTGAAGTGGGCATGGTGCTCAGCAGGTCTCTGTCCGTCTTCTTCCCCCGTCTCCTCCTTGGTCAGTTCAGGACCTCAGCCTATCAGATGGCACTGTGTAGATTTAGATTGGGTTGTCCCTCTTTGATTAGCCTAATATAAAAACCCTCACCGGCATGCACAGATACCTTGTCTTTTGTGAGCATGACAATCAGTATTAACTATGTCTTAGCTACTTTTCAGTTGCTATGGCAAAATGCCATGACTAAGGCAACTTACAAAGGAGGCATTTAATCTGGGGCTCACCATTCCGGAAGGTTAAAGTTCATGACCATCATGGCTTAGAGCCCAGCAGGGAGCATGGACGCAGGCATGCACTAGAGAGCAGCTAGGAAGCTTACATCTGACCATCTGATCCACATGCATGAGGCGGGAAAACTGAGAATGGCATGGGCCTTTGAAACCTCAAAACCCACCCCTAGTGGCATACCTCCTCTAACGAGGCCACACCCCCTAATCCTTCCCAAGTAGTCTTACCAACTGGGAACGAAGAATTCTAATACATGAGCCTATGGAGGCCATACCAATTCAAACTATCACAAACCATCACAGACACTAATGCCTCTTGAAGTGAATGCTCAGGGTTTGGCCTCTAGGAGGTCACCAGGCAGGCATCTCTCCCCAGTCAGGGCCAGGCCGCTCGTCAGCCGCAGCAAAGCCATTGAGTAGTATTGAAGGTGCTTCTGGCCGTGGCTCCTGTAGCAACATTGTATGTGCGGCTGAGTGGGTGACTGTGTGTGCTGGTTGAATTTTGTCACGCTGACACAAACCTAGACATCTCTGGGAAGAGTGAACCTTAATTAAGGAAATGCCCATACAAGATTGGTCTGTAAGCAAGGCTGTGGGATGTTGTCTCAATTAATGATTGATGTGGGAGGGCCCAGCTCGAAGTGAGAGATACCCACCCTGAGCAGGTGATCCTGAGTTGTGTGAGAAAGCAGGCTGAGCAAGCCATGAGAAATTAGCCAGTAGGCGTCATTCCCCCGTGGTGTCTGCTTCAGTTTTCCTCTCCAAGTTGCTTTTGGCTGTGGTGTTTTATCACAGCAACAGAAACCTAAGGCAGTGTAGGAGGAGCCTAGGAACGTGTCCTAGCACATATTATACTCATGTTGGTTACACAGACTCCTGACTGAGTGCAAGTGTGATGCGTCTATCGGGTGTGAATTCTGGGGGACTCTGCCCTTCAGGAACAAGATGGCAATGGCTATCTATGTCTGCTACAAAATTCACGGTGATTACCCACACTCAGAAGGTCCTCGCCAGGCTGGGTCCGTTAACATTCTGTTACAGGAGGGAAGAGTAGGAAAGGTCGTTGGACCCTCTTGAAATTGTAGCTACCTAGATCTCTCCCCAACGCCCTGCGTGGGTTGTCAAGAAGTTCTAGAATGTATGAAGGGTAGAAGGTTGACCAGTGGGTCCCTATCTGTAAGGGCTCTCAGGAAGTCATCTCCCATGCTGGGACGGGACTTTTCAGTGATGTGCCTGAGTCACCCATGTTCTTCTCAGTCACCCCACTGGTTCTTAAAGCTAGATTTAGGTCAAGTTGGTTCTTTGACCTGTTAGGTCAATACCCCAATCTGGGGTGAATAAACATTTGGTCACATCTCCCCAGAAAAAGTTACACACTGTATGTGTGTCTGTGTCTCTGTGTCTGTGTTTGTGTGTGTGTGTGTGTGTAAGAGAGAGAGAGAGAGAGAGAGAGAGAGAGAGAGAGAGAGAGAGAGAGAGAGGGACAGACATCTGCTTAGTCTCTTGTTGCATGACTAGGCTCTGGGGGGAGCTTCCTCTTCCTTCTTGAACCCCCATGCATACATAGTGCCTGCACCTCTTCTGTTCATAAGGGAGCCCCGGATGTCTCTCCAATGCATTTTACCTTCTGCAGAGACTGGTGAGCATGGAGGCAGGGCAAAGTTCTGTGTTCTGGAAATGGAACCAAGTGAATTCCTTTCTGTTCCCTGAAAGCCCCTAGGGCAGAATTGCCAGCAAAGAAAACAGGGCTCAAACCCTCTGCTGACACCCCAGACACAGGGGCAGGGGTGGGGTGGGACCCTGAGACTGCCCCTAGCCGAAGACATCAGTTTCCTAAAGCATGCTTTCTAGTGGCACAGCCTGTAGACATCTGGAGCGGGAGAGCTCAGTAGCTTGTAGCAGCCGCAGCCGCCAGGCAGTCCCAGTCAGGTACTTATGCTTCCTGAAACAGCAGCCCCAGTGAAGCAATCACACATTCCGTGATTCAGAGGCTGCAGCTGTGCCCACATTCCAATTACTGCAGCATAACCCACTCCCTGTCATCATCTCAGGGACTTCACACTCAAAACTCCAACTGACGGAAAAGGCACACCGAGTCGAGGAGGCAAGCCTGGCCCCTGCATACGCCGCTGTGGTGGACCCCGTGCACACCTCACTGTGCCTCCGAGCATCAAGACTCTGCGCTGTGGCGGGCAGCAGAGTAATTATCACCAGGCACCTTGGGGATGGTTTCATGGGAAGGAAATTGTCTTCGCCCTCACCTTATGAGCCAGGCAGACAGACAGAGGGCAAGCCCCGAGGCACTGGCCCAGGGGCTCCACAGACGGGATAGCCTCGGTCCGGAACAGCCGTAAACCTGAGAAGGGTGACTGCGTGTGTGCGTCATGGGAAGGTGCGAGGGCAAGCCCACACGTGTCCTTGCTGGGGGCAGGGTCATAATTTTATCTCTCTCTGCTTGGGAGGAGAGAATGGAGTACGATCCTGAACAGATCACGTGGCTAGGCCAGCGCCAGCTCTGACCTTTCTGTCCTTTCTGCCATGCTTCCCAGGCCTGCTCCAGGGCGAAATACTCGCTCTTCACTCTGCACAGGAGGGGCCCAGGCTTCCTGAGCAAGCGGCAGGCAGAACACCTGGATTCCATACCTCTAACTGGGAAGGCAGCACGGCCGGCGCTGCAGGCTCACAGGAGCTGGTGGCCTCGTCTGCTGTGTAGGCCGCACGGCCCCTGAAACCACTTCTTCCAACCTGGGAAGGCTCAGCATCTCCCACCCGCCTCTCCCCATACTATGTGTCCTTGGCTGCTCAGTGCAAGCCCCGGCTCCACGCCCTATGTATTCCTGGGTCCCTTCTATTCCGACTGCTGTTCTGTTCCCTGGTTTCCCCCACCCTCACCCCTGGCAGGATCCTGTGGTGATCAGTGGACATGTGCTGGGGCAGAATGTGGAGAAAATGGCTGACAGTAACATGAATCCACTGGGTGGGGCGCACCCCATTTTCATTGCTGTTCTTTAGCTGGTGGCGACAAACTTTCTTTGTCCTTGGGGTTTAAATAGAGATGCTAAGCCAAATATGGCGGCGGATGTCCGTCATCTTAGCACTCAGGAGACATAGGAGGATTGCCTCAAATTCAAAGCCGTCCTGAGCTATACAGCAAGGCCTTGTGTCAACATAAGAAAGTCATAAATTAACATGCTTTTTAAACCCATTGTTGGGGACTTTAGACAGGCTCGCTAAGCAACGCTGGAAGATCTCTGCTGTAGCCTCGGATGCTGTCACACCCAGCCCTCTGGTTGGGGGAAGCTAGACATCTACTAATTTGATACCTTGCAAGATGTTTCTCCTGTTTGTACCAAGACGTTAGGCCAGTCACAGAATTAGGTAAGGAACGGCTGCTTACGGGGCTAAAGATAGCCCAAAATAAGTAACAATTCAGCTCTGAACATGTAACATCCCCACTCCTCCAGCCATTGACGTTCTTATCGGTTAAATTGCCCTATAAAGGATCAGTCAGCGGGAAGTGATTCTGTCTAGGCAGGAGCTCTTATTCCTGGAGGAATGAACGGTAGAGGCTGTGATCTAAGCCCTTCCTGCTGTCCTGCCAGCTCCTACAGAAGTTAACATCCGAGGGGCACTCCATGTCTGCGATCCCCTCTTCCTCGTGTGTATAGTGAACCCTTCGTGCTTTGTGTTCAGAAAGGGAGAAAAAATGCCCCTAATAGGAAATTAAGAGGAACTGCCAGGGAACGGCCAATTGCAAATTAAGCTGGTTGGGGGCGGTGGCAGCAGGTATGGGATAGGACCGCTCTGAAGAAGCCTGCTTCTCAGGCAGGATTTATTTTTCATGAGCTTTTATTGTTCTGCAGTTTTAGATTCTATTGCTGTGTGTCCATCTGTTACAGGTGACTGGGCTGTCTGGAAGGAAGCGGGTAGGAGGTGCCCTCCCACACAACCCCATCTAAGGACCAAGGAGGATTTGCTAAGAAATACTAAAGAAAAGCCCAGAAATTATCTGCCTCCGAGAACCTGTGCAAAGGCATTTCAGGGGATGTCCTAAGTGGACGTGATGAAAACTTAAAACCTTCAGAACTACTGGACCGGAAGTAGCCAATACATGAGAGACTGTGTTTTTCCATCCATACCCCTCCAGGTGTTTCATATCTAGATTATCCCTGTGTGTGTGTGTGTGTGTGTGTGTGTGTGTGTGTGTGTGTGTGTGTATGAGTGTGAGTGTGTATATGTGTGAGTGAGTGTGTGAGAGAGTATGTGTGTATGAGTGAGTGTTGAGTGAGTGTGAGTGTGTGTATGAGTGAGTGTGAGTGTGTGTGTATGTATATGAGTGTGTGTATAAGTGAGTGTGATTGTGTATGTGTGTGAGTGCGTGTATGAGTGTGTGAGTGTGAGTGAGTATGTATGTGAGTGTATGTGAGTGTATGTGTGAGTGTGAGTGTGTATATGTGTGTGTGTGTGTGTGTGTGTGTGTGTAGGGTATCTTCCTCAACTCTTTTCCCCCTTATCTTTGAGATGGAGTCTCACTGAATCTGGAGCTCCCAATTGACTTGCTGGTCTGGGAGTCCCAGGGATCCTCCTGTCTCCACCTCCCCAGTACCTGGATTGCTGTGCCTAGCTTTCCTCGTGGATGCTGGAGAACAAGGTCAGGCCCTCTTGCTAAGGCAAGCACTTCAACAGAGCCATCTTCTCGCCCCCAGATGCCTCTGTCGCTGGCCCCCGAGTGGACTTCCCCACGCACTCCTGCATGCTAGCATTCAACAAGTCCTACTTAAGCAAGCATTAGAGCTCCCTATTAGAGAGGGAAATACCACCAGGGCGGTCATGATCTAGCGTACAACAGCATCAAACAGCCTGCAAATTCTTGGCAATTATAAGGAATATTGGCACAGACAGTTATGGGCCAGTTTTTGTGTGACTTCAAACTCTCTTTTTTTTTGGTAACAACAACAACAAGATACCCTGATGTAGTTTGCCACGTTATACGGTAATGTGTATGGAATGTTTCTGAGACTCCACCAAACTGTCTTCCAGATGGCTGCATCCTTTTGCATTCCCACCAGCAACTCAGGAGAGCTCTGGCTCTGCTCCGTTTTCAGCGCTAGCTGTATCACCAACATTTCTTACAGTTTAGCTCTCTTGGTAGGCGGTACGGTGTCTCCTGGTGGGGACCGAGCCTGCCGCTGTAACCGGGCGATAGTGAATCCAGCCCTCTTCCTATTGCTATTTACCTGCCTTTTTTGGTAGCGTTCCAGCACACTCCTTGGGGTGCCCTTAGCTGGAATTTAAATAGAGGACTCCATTAACAATCGAATGTGGGGCACCAGAAGCTTCTGCAGGTGAGTTTTTATACAAAAAAAGGCTTCTGGGCATTTTGACCTTCCTGTGTGCACAATGTTGCCCGAGAGGGGGCAGAGCGGGCTGTGCTCCCCACAGAGCTGGCTATGATACTATTTTCCTGTGGACCTCATCCTGTGCATCTTGGGAAGCCAATTCAGGGAGAGCCTGCTGTGACTCAGAGAGAGAGAGAGGAGCAGCTCCATAACCCTGGAGGCAGAAAACAGTTTTCCTCTGTGCAAAGTATGAGTCGGCTTGCTTCTCATTTAGTGGCCCCCTCCTTAACTGGGCAGTCCTATTTGAGAATCCGACTTTGAGAATAGCCCAGCACAGAGGCTGGGCTGACTGAGATGGCTGGAGGAATCCTTCCCCCACCACCCCCCACCCCACAGGTCGGTTCTCTCCATTAGGTCTGTATCTTCTGTCCTCAGAACTTATCTCCTCCTACTGAGCTCATTTTTTTGTATAAACTCCATCTTATCACCAAATGACACAAGCTGGTTGATCCCCTGCCTCACTCTGTTCTGGTCCTGGCTGTTGTCATTAGGGGAGGCGGCAGTGCTCTGAGCTCTTCTTCCTCCAGGGCTTAGCCATTTGCAGATGAGCCCTACCTTGTGCATGGCTCCGTGCTCAGCCTAGCTGGTCCATTGTTTATCTCGTCCTAGCCTACCCTCAAACAAAGGCCTATGAACTTGACATACGGTCACCCTCCTGAAGGGAATTTCTAGAATGTAGTTCAGGTGAAGGTGGGGACACACGAGGACCACGGATGCTGTCAACCAAAGGCTCTGCTCTCTCATCTGGAGAAAACAGAATCAGGAAGGGTGGCTTGGCCCTGGTGCACACATAGGAAGGATCCCAGAGGACGGGGAAACAGGACGGAACTGGCCAAATGGTCACTCTCCTGGTAGAACCCTGTCTCGGCCTCCCTGCCTCCCTTCGCCGCCACCACAGAAATCAGTCTTTAACAATGGATGGGCTTCAGACGATACCAATCCTCAGATCCACAGATCCTCACATCCTTAAGGCATCAGAAGAGGCAGTGAAGAGCAGCTGTACCCTCCCCGGAGAGGCCCTGAGCTCAGAAGCAGGCAGGAACCTCGAGCGAGCGTAAGTGAAAGCAACTGGAAACCGTGGATCTGCCAGAAACATTTCCAAGGTAAAGAAAGGGGGCTTGCGGGAGACCCGCAATCGGAAAAACACAGCACCATTTCATGTCAGCACCCCACTGGGCAGAGGGTGTTAACAAAACCAGGCTGAGTGTTACCTGAATCCAAAGAATGCTCCTATTTGCCCGGGCTTGTCATCCGTGGGCAGGTAATATGCCCGGTTACAGGCATTCATGTGCTTAATGTTGCGACTATTGTTAAGCTGAGCTATTTCCGTTTTTTTTTTTTTCTCACAGGGGCAAGGTTGCTACAGCCCTCTTGGCATAAATTGCAGTGTTTCTCTTCTTAGCTATTTCCTCAGGCAAAGGCCTCAGAGGTCTCCGCGGCATTTTCTGATAGCCAGCCCTCACGCTCTCTTGAAACCTGAGTAGATTTTTTCCCACAGGGTTTCTGGGTGACCTTGCCAAACCCAGTCACTCACTGTGGCTTGCCAGGACACTCGGTGGACATTAGGCAGTTTCCTCAAGTTGCTGGGCGACAGCTCCAAGTGGCTTCCACATAAGGAGGCGCAGAGGTTTGCAAGCTGACAGCTGGGAGGGAGCTGGCTGCAGGCCTGTCAATGCTGGCTCAGGAGGAAGTCGACCTTTTCCCCACCTCTCTGCGGGATCCATGTCATCTTTGGCCTCAGACCGTGGGATGGAAAGAGTCTGAGCCCAATTCTGAAACTCATCCCTCCACAAAACACAAGAAAAGAAATTTCCTTTCTTTCTTTCTTTTTTTTTTTTTTTTTTAAATTTTGAGACAAGGTCTTACTATGTAGTCCGGGGTAGCCACGAACTCAAAGCAATCCTCCTGCTCCTAGTGCTGGGATTACAGACGTGTGCTGAGGCAGGAAGACTATCCCAAGTCTGAGGCTAGCCTAGGCTACAGAATGAGTTTCGGGCTATCTTGGACTGCAGAGTGAACCCCTGTCTCAGGAAAATGAACAAGCAAACACCGTGTTTCTCTGCTTCTCCTCTACAATGAAAACAGAAATGACTGGGAATGAAGTGTAAGGCAGCCTGCCTGCCTCCCTGCCTCCCTGCCTCCCTGCCTCCCTGCCTCCCTGCCTCCCTGCCTCCCTGCCTCCCTGCCTCCCTGCCTCCCTGCCTCCCTGCCTCCCTGCCTCCCTCCCTCCTTGCCTGCCTGCCTGCCTCCCTCCCTCCCTGCCTGCCTGCCTTGCTGCCTGCTGCCTGCTGCCCGCTGCCCGCTGCCCGCTGCCTGCCTGCCTGCCTGCCTGCCTGCCTGCCTGCCGTTCCGAGCACCACACACACTGAACCTGAAGAAGCATGTCTACAACTGCAGCTCCCAGGATGTAGAGGCAGGAGAATCGGAAGTTCAAGGTCGTCCTTGGCTATAATTCAAGGTTATCCTGAGCTACATGAGATCCCATCCTTTCTTCTTCTTTTTTGAAGCTATATGGCTATATTTTATTATTAAATATTTACTCAGTGGGACAGATGAAGAAAGCAGTCTCTAGAATCCAGTCCCGGGGGGAGTCTGTGTATGGCCCCAAACAGAAATGGATGGAAGTTCTAGGTCAGCTGCTTGTGAGTTGAGCGATGTTATGCGACATCCCCGGCTGCTCTGGACCGATCTGGACCGATCTGGACGATGTGGAAGCAAACACGTGAGGTCTTCCTGTGGTTCCTGAGAGAACCAATCAGAAGCAGAGCTCTCTCGCCCCGCCACCTTGTCAGCTGAGTCCCTCATTCTTCCTGCCAAGGTTATCAGCCTCCGATGCCCTCCCCTGACAAGGTGCTCTGCGCTCAGACAGCTTGTTACCAAGCCTGTCCTGAGAGCAGGTCCCGAGAGGTAGAAGGCAAGAACTGACCTCTGGGATTTGCCCTTTGACCTCCACACGTGTGCTGCGGCACACTCATACCAAACACAACATACACAAGTAAATACATGTAATTTTTTATAAAAAGACCGTCACACTAACTGTATTTTTTTTTCTTGAGACAGGGTCTTATATAGCCTTGGCTTGCCTCAAACATGCTGTGTACCCAGTACTACCTTGAATTCTCATCCTCCTGCCTCCACCTCCTAAATGCTGGGATTACAGGTGTGTGCCAACCTGCCTTCTTTATGTAGTACTGGGATCCAATTCGGGGCTTCAAGCATGCTAGGCAAGCACTCTACAAATTGAGCTGTATCTCCAGTCCTCTGGCTGTAATTTAATTAAACGTTATCACGTCCATGAATTATGATTGCAAAGAAAAGTGTTGTTTTTTATGAAAAAAGTAACGGGAAGGCTGAGAAGACGCCTTGAGGCTCGGTTGTTAGGATAAATCACTGTCAGACCCGGAGAGCCTGAGACAAGACGAGGGCAGAGAAGCGCTGAAGGCTCTCCAGACTG
The DNA here is from genome assembly GCF_021556685.1 of Rattus norvegicus. Lineage (NCBI taxonomy): Eukaryota > Metazoa > Chordata > Mammalia > Rodentia > Muridae > Rattus > Rattus norvegicus. The sequence continues at coordinate 67,348,022 of NC_141552.1, read as the reverse complement.
TCCAGGTGCTCTGGGCACAAGCTTTCAAACCTTTGCTTCACCTCAAGGAATTCCAAACTAAAACGTTTGCTCAGGTGATGGATTGCAGATACGGCCTACAAAAATGGGTTTGGAATTCCAGTTAGGGGCTCGTCCTCCAAGATGGGACCTCAGTCTATCAGTAGATTGGCACTCATGAGTAAATTATAATGCAGACATGCTTTAGGGTGAGTATGGGGCTGGGCGAGCCTCCCCTTCAGCCCACAGGTATTGTATTGTATTTTCATGGTGCTATGGGTTGAGCCAAGGCCTCAAACACAACAGGCTAGAACCCTTCCATTCAGCCCCAGGCTGGCCTTGAACTTGCATTCCTCCGGCCTCTGCCTCTTGAGTGGCTGAGTGCCAGGCCTGCACCTTGAAGACTGGCTTCAGCCAGCTTTAACAGACCACTATGCTGGTTCTCTTCACGTTGGATGAAACGTTGTCACAGGACTTGGCACTCACTAAATGTTAGTTCCTTCTCCCGCCCACTCCCTGCACCTTGAAAGCTGGATTTAGTTTTAACACCAAAATGCCACCCGGTCCTTTGACATTTCACCAGTCAGTGCGCACTGCCGGGGTGTCTTCACCCGCCCCCACCAAACCAGTGCTACTTGCACAGCATTTACCGAACCTTGAAATGTTGAGGCCCCCACATTTCCATGGTGGAGATTTATAAGTACCTTGCCCCACGGCAGCAGAATACGGGCCAGAGAAAGGCATGGAGCAGAGAGCTCACTCATGGTCACTCAGAGTTTATAAAGACAACAGCACGGACGGTCCACAGCATCCTAATGATGGTGAACTTTGTGAAGCAGAGATAATCTCCCAGCGCCCCTCAAATCTGGAGGAGCACAATCAGTTGTTCTTTTTCTACTTAGAGGGTCAAGGAGTAGAAGGAAGGAAGGTTAATTGATTTGCTTGAGTCCTCACTACCGGTTAATAGAAAAGACAGGGAGAGGCAAGTGTTTGCACGAGGGCCTTGGTCTTGGGTCTTTGGGGCTGACTCCTTCCCAAGAACTCAGGAGAGCTTTCTGGCCACGTGAATGCCTCTATGTTGGCGTACATTGCATGTGTGTGTGAGTGTACGTGTCAAGGCAAGCTGCATCCGAGCCCTTTGGCAAGATAAGCCCTGGAAACCACCCCATGTCGGGGACAGTTTGAGACTGAGGTAAAACTTGAGGCCTTCACAGCAGCTAGCCAAGGTATGAAGCCAGCAGCCTAACTGTATAAAACAACAGGACTCCTTGGTCTTACTGAACCCTCTAGGCTTCCGGGGTTCCTGAGCACTAGGTGTGGCTAAACCACCTATGTGGTTTGTGAGACACTTAGGGAGGTTGGATAGGAAATGGGTCTATAGATTGTCTTCTATCTGCTGGGTGTTGGCAGATCTACAAACGTCAGCTCACCCTAAGGCACTAATACAGCTGGCCACGGACATGCAAGAGTTATGAGATGCTATTGTCTCTCCAGGACCAACCTAGGAGCCTCGGGGACCAAAGCATCATAAAGACTCACCAGGAAAAGGCACCGTGCCCAAACACTGAGGAGACTCCATGGCACTGTTCAGGATAAGAATTTCTCCAGAGTAGGAGGGGAGGGATGGGTACCCACAGAAGGGATTGTGAATGTGGGCCAGATGGAAAGCAACACACTTGTTATTCTGTTTCCTGTGGCTGCCTGACATCAGTCCCTAGGTAGGACCAAAATCCCATCTGAGCCATCCATAACTCTGCCCAGGGCTTCCCGGACCCCTCTACACCATGAGTCCCTGATGTGGGATGGAGAGTAGGGGGTTACTAAGTATCAGACTCAGGGAGCTGCCACATGCAACCAGAAAGAACATAGCAGCTGTCCCTTGCTCTGGACCTGGCAGAGCGGGATATGGGATGAACGGTGTCTGTGTTTTTGTTTTCTAGTTGACTCTGGGCGCTCAGCAAGAAACCCCTCAGACATTGTGAGCTGCTGGCAGCTCAGGGTAGATTTAGGGTAACATGAGTAATGGTGACCACGTGCTCCAAAGACAACACTGGGCAGATGGGAATGCATCTACGGCTTGAGAGGACTTTGGTGGAATGAGAGCTCTGTCCTGCTGCTCAGGGCAGGGTCTTACAGTGTACCACGCAGGATTCATCTTAGCTTTTGGGCCTCGGCTCTCAGGACGATGGGGGGTAATTCCTTTGTGGTTCTCTAGAGAAGAGTGGCTGTGGGACTCAGTGCTAGACAGACAGTTCACCTCAAGATGGAGAGGTTATAGCAACTGGGCTAACGGTGTGGTATTCCCTAAAGGCACAGAGGTCAAGAGTCTAGGACACCATCCACATGCCATCTACCCAGAAGCCATCCCAGCAAAAAGTCTAAGGCTCCCCACTGGGCGGCCTTCTGCAACTTTTACTTCAGATGGATGAGGTGGCCATGTGAGTGCCTGGTTTCCATGGTCTGATGTCTAGCCACCTTCCCGCATAGGGAGCTACGAGGGGTTCTGTGCATGGCTCTGTGTGTGTGTGTGTGTGTGTGTGTGTGTGCATGTGGTGTGTGTGTGCAAGTGTGCATGTGCGCATGTGCATGTGTGTTCTGATCTGCCCCACAGTATCAGCAGCACCGGGGGGCGAGCCAGGTGATGTCCTGTTTGTAGCTAATGAACAGGAGGGAAGGCTGGCTAATTAAGACTCATTCGTGTCCGTCTCCTAAGAAGCAAGTGGCCGAGCGGCTGGCATGGAAAACAATTAACCCCACTTGAGTTCAGAACCTGATGGAGTCGAGAGCTCATTTCCCTTCTGGAGCCACTAATTAATGATTCCCTTCCTTCCCCACCCTGGCTCCCTGTTCGGCTTCTCTAGCTGGCAGCCTCACTTGTCATTCAGCACCGCTCCTGGCTGGCAGCGCAAAGGCAGACTTGGACGCCTATCAGAGGGAGCGACCACTATGCCCCGGGACGCTGACATCTGTTTCTGTTCAGTTGCTTCTGTTGCTCAGAAGCGTATCACAGCCTGATGAATGTGAGGAGCTATCCTGAGAGATGCCAGCCAGCAACCCAGAGGCACTGAAAATAGAAATGACGATGGCTTTTGCTCGGCAGGGTGAGGCATGTGGGTTTTAATGAGAAAACCCAGAACGCGCTGGGTAGATGAGGGGCCGCTGCCTGCGTGTGCGTGGACCTCAGGACCAGAGACAATGCCGGAGGCTCGTAATTATCTTCGCCAGCAGCTGCCTTGAGCTGACCTGGCTGTTTGCAAACACAGTCGTCTTTATTTGTGCTATTTCCAAATTGCAGCTCGGTTTCCCGTGCGCCTTTCTTTCTGTGTCTGTGGTGATGGCCTTGAAATTCCTCTCGGGTTAGTTTGACAATACAGCTTACAGGGGTCCTGTCAGGGCCTCCCAGGGAAGCCGCAGGCCCCGGGGACCAGAGGGACAGGGGACCCGGAGACCACTGCATAAGACCAAGGAGCAAGCAGACAGAGGGCTCAGCACTTGTACATGTTCAGAGGGAAATGCTCTGCTAGCTAGACCGATCGGGACACAGGTTGTAAGAGTGAGCAGAGGCCAAGCAAGAAGGAATTAAAAAATGTTGAGGTGTGTGTGTGTGTGTGTGTGTGTGTGTGTGTGTGTGTGTGGTTGATTAGATACAGGTTGTCAGGTAGGTGAATGGGTAAACAGACACGCAGATATGAGGATGAATTGATGAGAGGAATTTTGGGATGAACAAGAGACTCCATCCATCATTCATTCATGTATTGAAGAATTTGCCCATGATCCTCCAGAAGAGTTTGGAAGAGAGGACCATTAAGTTTGAAAAACGAGGAGGTACAGGCCATCAGAATGAGTCCCCCATTTGGGGACACAGATAGGACACTCAAGTTTACCATGTTTCAGTTCAGTTAACACGCATTAGGCCCTGACCATTGGACACTTTGAAGATGAGATGTGAGGGAGAGTGTGTGGGTGTGCACCTGTGAAGGCCGCAGTCAGTTCTCTCCTTCCACCTTGTTACTGTCCCTACTGCCCCTCCACTTGTATGTGGGTTCTGGGGATCTGTATCAGGTTGTCAGGTTCACCTGTGTGCCAACCCAAGCAGGGAGCCTGGTCCTGTGGACTATTTTATTTTAGGTCTTCTAGGGAGGACCATGACCTCAGTGCTGCCACAGACTGCACTATTGATGTAACCATAATTTCAATGCTTTGTTCATCATCCTTTCTCTCGCACTGGATAGTTCCACTTAAGCATGACAAGCCTGTTGTTTGCAGATTCTTCTTTTTCTAGGTTTTTTAAAAATACCACCACAGATGGCAGTTACCAAGAAGTTGTGATGACCAAGATTTCTGTTTATCTTATAACTAATATACTGACTTTGGGTGGTGTAATGGCTATTCCTGGTTGACAACCTGACTATATCTGGAATGAACTTCAATCCAGAGTTGGAAGGCTCACCTGTGATCTAGATCTTGAGGCTGGAAGACAAGTTTCTGACCTGGATCTTGGCATGGAGATCTTGAGGCACAGTGGCTATAAAAAGCTTATACCATCACCCTCAGAACCAATGTCGTCCATATTCCTACTACGATGGCCCACGAAACCCCATTTATAGTATTCCACTGCCTTCCAAAGTCCCTAAATCCACATTCTTCCAAACAAAAGCATGGTCAGGCCTATTGCAGCAATACTCCACTCCTGGAGCCAACTTCTGTCTTAGTTAGGGTTTTATTGCTGTAAACAGACACCATGACCAAGGCAACTCTTATAAGAAGAACATTTAATTGGCACTGGCTTACAGGGTCAGAGGTTCAGTCCATTATCATCAAGGCAGGAACATGGCAGCATCCAGGCAGGCATGGCACGAGAGGAGCTGAGAGTTCTACATCTTCATCCAAAGGAAGCCAAGGAGCAGACTGACTCTTCCCAACTGAGTGAAGCTTCAAAGAACACCCCCACAGTGACATACTTCCTCAAACAAGGCCACACCTCCTAACAGTACCACTCCCTATGGGCCAAGCATATTCAAACCATCACAACGTGTGGTGCATATAATGTGGCAGTGAAAATTCTACTTAATATTCAATAAGAACCAGGCTGGGAGACATAGGAATACTATCTCAACAACAAAGGAGGGTTCTATTCATTTATTTGGTTGGTTGGTTTTTTGGGAGAAAAGAGAGAACAGAAAGTACATTACCATGGTGAGATAAACTGAGTAACTGCCAGTCTTGTAACTGAGAATGTGGTGAAGCACACCTGTCATCCAAGTACTTAGGAAAGAGAGAGGACAACCGAGGGTTCAATGCCAGCCTTAGCTACAGGAGACCCAGTGTTTAAATGTTTAAGATAAAATAAGGAGAATGTAAGACCTGGATAGATGTTAGGTGTTTTCTTTCTCCTTTAAAAAACAGAGACTTAATATATAACCCTGGTTAGCCTGAGCTCACCACGTAGATCGGCTTGCCTCAAATTCAGAGATCCTCCTGTCTCTGCTTCTTGAGTACTGGGATTAAAGCCTGTGCCATCACACCCAGCTCCCAGTTTTTAATAAATAAAACAATACCATCCAAAGGTCTGGTTCATAGCTAGAGCATTCTGCTGTCATCATCATGCCTGTTAGACTAGCATGTCTGGGGGGTAAGACAAGAATCTTGGGGATGCCTCAGCTCACTAGCCTTCACTACTACAGTTAGCTTAGGGTCGAGAGAGGACAGTGTCTTCCCCCTCTCACCGTAGAAGCCACCCCACAGAAGTCGGGGAAGGCAACTCTAGCACTGATGATGAAAGGCAATAGCTAGAAGGTTTCTCCTTAAGTCTACAAACAATGTCTTCCGTGGATCTTCCTGATGATGATCGCCAAAAGGAGGCAAAACGTCAGGTTTCTAATCTGAGCCTTTAATGGGCAGGATTGGTCTCTATGATAGAACTGGGAAATAACCCAGTGATACCCTTAGACCAGGCAAACTAGCCTGGTCTAAGTAATCATCAGACATGGAATGCATTCCTTTTAAAGCAGACTGATTCTTCCTTTGGTCTCTGCTGAGTCCATGTGTTACAGAACTATTACTTCATCTGTATGGCTGAGTCCATGTGTGTACAGAACTATTAGTTCATCTGTATGGCTGAGTCCATGTGTTACAGAACTATTAGTTCATCTGTAGGGCTGAGTCCATGTGTTACAGAACTATTAGTTCATCTGTAGGGCTGAGTCCATGTGTGTTACAGAACTATTAGTTCATCTGTATGGCTGAGTCCATGTGTGTGCAGAACTATTAGTTCATCTGTATGGCTGAGTCCATATATTACAGAACTATTAGTTCATCTGTATGGCTGAGTCCATGTGTGTTACAGAACTATTAGTTCATCTGTATGGCTGAGTCCATGTGTTACAGAACTATTAGTTCATCTGTATGGCTGAGTCCATGTGTGTGCAGAACTATTAGTTCATCTGTATGGCTGAGTCCATGTGTGTACAGAACTATTACTTCATCTGTATGGCTGAGTCCATGTGTGTACAGAACTATTAGTTCATCTGTATGGCTGAGTCCATGTGTTACAGAACTATTAGTTCATCTGTATGGCTGAGTCCATGTGTTACAGAACTATTAGTTCATCTGTATGGCTGAGTCCATGTGTTACAGAACTATTAGTTCATCTGTATGGCTGAGTCCATGTGTGTGCAGAACTATTAGTTCATCTGTATGGCTGAGTCCATGTGTTACAGAACTATTAGTTCATCTGTATGGCTGAGTCCATGTGTTACAGAACTATTAGTTCATCTGTATGGCTGAGTCCATGTGTGTGCAGAACTATTAGTTCATCTGTATGGCTGAGTCCATGTGTTACAGAACTATTAGTTCATCTGTATGGCTGAGTCCATGTGTTACAGAACTATTAGTTCATCTGTATGGCTGAGTCTATGTGTTACAGAACTATTAGTTCATCTGTATGGCTGAGTCCATGTGTGTGCAGAACTATTAGTTCATCTGTATGGCTGAGTCCATGTGTTACAGAACTATTAGTTCATCTGTATGGCTGAGTCCATGTGTTACAGAACTATTAGTTCATCTGTATGGCTGAGTCCATGTGTGTGCAGAACTATTAGTTCATCTGTATGGCTGAGTCCATGTGTGTTACAGAACTATTAGTTCATCTGTATGGCTGAGTCCATGTGTGTGCAGAACTATTAGTTCATCTGTATGGCTGAGTCCGTGTGTTACAGAACTATTAGTTCATCTGTATGGCTGAGTCCGTGTGTTACAGAACTATTAGTTCATCTGTATGGCTGAGTCCATGTGTTACAGAACTATTAGTTCATCTGTATGGCTGAGTCCATGTGTGTGCAGAACTATTAGTTCATCTGTATGGCTGAGTCCATGTGTGTGCAGAACTATTAGTTCATCTGTATGGCTGAGTCCATGTGTGTGCAGAACTATTAGTTCATCTGTATGGCTGAGTCCATGTGTTACAGAACTATTAGTTCATCTGTATGGCTGAGTCCATGTGTGTGCAGAAGTATTAGTTCATCTGTATGGCTGAGTCCGTGTGTTACAGAACTATTAGTTCATCTGTATGGCTGAGTCCGTGTGTTACAGAACTATTAGTTCATCTGTATGGCTGAGTCCATGTGTTACAGAACTATTAGTTCATCTGTATGGCTGAGTCCATGTGTGTGCAGAACTATTAGTTCATCTGTATGGCTGAGTCCATGTGTGTGTAGAACTATTAGTTCATCTGTATGATATCTTTTCACTTTCCTGACACAGATAATGAAAACAACAAAAATACACTTAACAGGATTTTAGTTGTGATCTCAAGTTATTTCTGTAAGGCTGGGGGTTTTATTTCTTTTTCTTTCTTTCTTTCTTTCTTTCTTTCTTTCTTTTTTTTTTTTTTTACTTAAGCAGTCTTTGATGAAAGCTGTGCATGAGATTTTACTCCTGCATCTTCTCGATAGTTCCTTCCTTGTATTTGCCCTTCTCCCTTCCTACTTGCCGGGACTTGGCTTTCTTCTTCAGGATCTTCTTGCGGTCCTAGTCCAGCTTTAGCCTGGTGATACCCACCTTGCTGGAGTGGATGCCCACATGGACAGTTGCGCCATTAGCCTTCTCTCGCTGGACTCGCTCACTGTCGATGACGTATTTCTTCCCGTGCACTTGGACCACTTTGCCAATCTGCTAGCCTTTGTGGTGTCCTCGAACAACCTGAACTTCATCGTCCTTTCGAATGGGCATAGACCGAACATTATACTTCTGTCTCAGTTCTTTGGAAAGCGGAGAAGACATGATCTTCCTCGGAACGTGAGAGAGAAGTGCACTGAAATGCCGTCTGCGGTTCTTGCTTTGGTCAGAAGTCACGAAGGGACTGAATTTCATTTTGGTGGCTGCGATGCAGCGATGGCCGCAAAAGGAGAGAGGGGGTTTTTATTTCTTAAGAAGCTGAGGTAGATGCTATTTGGTCAAGCCAAAGAACAAAGAAATAGCACAGAAAAATCAGACAGGATCTGGGAGGTGCATGCATTTAATCCCAGTACTCAGGAGCAGAAGCAGGCAGAGCTCTGTGAGTTTAAGGCTAACCAAGTCTACATAGTGAGCTCCAGAACAGCCAGAGCTACAGAGTGAGATGTCCGTCTGAAAACAAACAAAAACGACAGAGGCAGAGAGAGAGAGAGAGAGAGAGAGAGAGAGAGAGAGAGAGAGAGAGAGGAATCTAAGAGAATCAGGCAGGAAGCTCCATCTCTGCCAAGCACGCGGCCCTCCCATAGCTGTGGGAAGGCACCTGGGTGGGAGCTGGCCAGACAACATTAGCATTCTTGTCCTTCGGTTTGCAGGGCCTCATTTCCTCAGCATTTCTGCACCTGGAAAGAACATCTAATGCAATTCCCACAGAAGTCCTGGAGGAGACAGTCTACGCAGTGAGTCGAATTTGAGGCCAGCCAGGAGCAAGGCCACCTGAGGTCACTCGGTCTGTCGAGCGACAGTTTGAGGATGTAGCTGAGGTTCCACAGTGGTGTCTGTGTAAGTCCAGCCTTGTGTGGGAGGGAGTCCTACAGGGACAAGCAGAACAGGAAGAAAACGAAGAAAGGAACACTACACCCTGTGACACAGCAGGGGATGTGAGCCGTTGCCCAGAGCATGTCAGTGTGGTCAATCTGCTTCCTGTGACAGACCTATGTGGTATAGTGCCTGCAGGAGGACACCTCCCTGCACCACGGCTCCTGCTCCCTGCCACAGTTCAGATGTATACAGCCAGCTCTCACAAATGAGCAAGGCTCTATGGAACCCTCCAACAGACAGCACAACCAGCTCATGGTGCCTGCGTAGTTGGGTCCACAGGACAAGATGAGGAGTCTGGCCTATCGCACCTCACTTCCTTTCCACACTCTGCTTTGCTCATGTCCTGAGCAGGGGCTCTTCTGCCTCCCTCCTGGGAAGCATCCCTCCTTGAGATGAAGAAAAGCAGAGAAGAGTTCACTCAGTCTCTCCAGGTCCCTGTTGTGATGGCTACCCAAGGGGCAGTCCCAGTGAAGCTGAGGGTGAGTGGCACGGAAAAGGAAATAACAGAATCGACACAATGAGGTAACTAGATTAAAGCAACCACAGAACTAATAAAGCAGTCCCTCCTGACGAGCAGGTAAGGAGACACAATAGCTAAAGAATAAAGTCTGAGACAAGAGTGTCCATGGGAACCTGGAATCCCAGTAAAGCATGAGGGGGTTAATCTCCAGTCTGAGGCAGCCTGGGTTATAGAACAAGACCCTGTTTCACAGGAAGGAAGGAAGGAAGGAAGGAAGGAAGGAAGGAAGGAAGGAAGGGAGGGAGGGAGGGAGGAAAAGGGAAGGGAAGGGAAGGAAAGGAAAGGAAAGGAAAGGAAAAAGAAAGGAAAGGAAAGGAAAGGAAAGGAAAGGAAAGGAAAGGAAAGGAAAGGAAAGGAAAGGAAAGGAGAGAGGGAGGGGGAAGAAATTGGCATTCATTATGCACCACAGAGAGGTGCATAATCAGATGGCTTTCTTGGTGACCCCTACCTAACACTTAAACAATTACTGCCAGGCCTAAACACTTCGGTAGCTTTTCCTAACTCAGTCATTCTATGAAGTAGCCACTCCTCCAAAACCAAAGCCAATGCCAGGTGAAGATAACTTGAAAAAATGGAGACCAAGAGCGTGTCTTAGGATGCTGCAAAATCCTCAACGAAATTTAGGAAATCAGACTCAGCAGCACGGGGTCTTGGGCATAGCTCAGCAGGTGAGGATTCTTGCTGTGCAAGCTTTAGCGCTTGAGCTTGAGTCCCCAGAACCCATGAAGGTGAGTCAGGCATGGCACTTGTAGGCTGCCCATTCTCCAGTGGAGGGTCCCAGACTCATGTGCATATAAGCAGCACTATTTGGACTCTGTGGCTTATGATAGAAGGGGGGGGAGAAGGAGGGGGGAGGAGGAGGAGGAAAAGGGGAGGAGGAAGAGAAGGAAGAGGACACGAAGTTGTGAAGAGGATGTATTGGGGACGTCCAGGAGAAGTGGAAGGGGGGTATACAGGCATTGAATGATAAAAATACATTGAATACATATATAAAATTCTTTTAAATTTAAAAGAAGTTGGTGATGAATCCCCCTTTTAAAATGTTTTGCATGACTGCGCATACACCTGTAACCCCAGAACTGACTGAGGGAAGGAAGGTGAGGCAGGGGGATCACTGGGCTTGCTAGTCACCAGTCTAGCTTCAGCTTGAGTGACAGGCCTTTTCCCAAGGGACTGAGAATGACAGGCACAAGTGATGGGACACATCTGGCTTCTGCACAAGCCCATATGTATATACATATGGCACACAGAGAGACATTCAATAATAACAATAATAATAATAATAATAATAATAATAACAATAATAAAATAATGGTGATAATTCAGCATTATATGGAAGGAACAATATGTCAGGGCCAAGTGTGATTTGCCCTTGGACAATCAATCAGTATAACACACATTATAAAGGGAGAAAAACTCACAATTATCTCAACTGACACAGGAAACACTTCTCAGGAACTCAGCACATTTTAGTAAATAAACTCAATAAATTAGACTAGAAAGAAATGTTCTCAAAATTACAAAGGTCATATTAAAAAAAAAACCCCACAGCTATCATCAAACTCAATGGTGAAAGATTGAAATTTTTTCCATCTCAAACCAATAACAAGACAAGAACATTGACCTTGGCTGCTTCTATTCGATAGAGTAGTTGAAATTTTAGAGAAATCGGGCAGAAAGAAATGAAATTTCCAAGGTACCGTATGAAAAGGAAGAATCTGATGATTTCTGTTCAAACAGCATGGTCTTATATGGAGAAAATCCTAAAGATTCTTCTCAAAAGGAAAACTTTTTAAAGCTAAAAACTGAATTTAAGGGGGCTGGAGAGATGGCTCAGCGGTTAAGAGCGCCCGACTGCTCTTCCAGAGGTCCTGAGTTCAATTCCCAGCAACCACATGGTGGCTCACAACCATCTGTAAAGAGATCCGATGCCCTCTTCTGGTGTGTCTGAAGACAGCTACAGTGTACTTATATATAATAAATGAATAAATCTTAAAAAAAACTGAATTTAAGAAAATTCAGGACACAAAAGCAACACTCAAAAATCACTTGCATTCCTGCAAATTCACAATGAGTGCCTCAAAAAGGAACTTTAGAGCTGAGAGCAGGGTGGGGCCCAGATAGTTCCTCCTTGAGCCATCACTGGAGAACACTCCTCTTGCAGCAGTGGGAGCTGACAGGGACCCACGACTGTGGACCACTCTGTACTGAGATGAGGACAAGTAGCTGGCCTCCCATTTCCTGACTTTAATATATATATATATATATATATATATATATATATATATAATGTATATTTAACAAATATCTAAAACAGCCTAAACATAGACACGCCTTAGTGTACAGGTGAGAAAGGCTAGAGATGGATAAAGTCAAGCGATCGCTGGCAAGAGGGCCACTGGAGAATAGAACTTGTTTCTTCAGAGAATGGTGCATGTGAAAGAATAAGGAGCCTCCCACACCTTACAACACATAAGGACTCACCATGGTTGAAGAACTAAAGCTTTAAACCTCTTGACAGAGTGATACAACTAATGTGTGGCCCAACCAGAAGACCCTGAGCCAGGCTCCGGTCCAGAGTCCAACGCTAGATCCTTTTGGGCTAAGTGGTTGGCCTAACACTCAGGGGGTGACTCAGTCAAGTGCCCAATAACAAGCATGAGGGCGCATTCAGATCCCAGCACCTCATGCAAATCCAGATGTGGGGACATACTGGCATGGCCCTAGTGCCTGGGTGTGGCTAAGGGGATGGGCATAGCCTTGGAGTTCACTGGCCAGTCAGCCTAGTTGATCGATGAGCTCCAGGTTTGGCGAGAGACCTTGTCTCAAAAACCAAGGTGGCAGACTTTGGGTCTGGTTAATTTGGTAAATGAAAGAAAAGTTTTATTTCAATTTTTTAATAAAAAAGTGAATTTTTAAAAACTGAAATGAGAAAAGCATAGAGGGAAACACCTGATGTTGACCTCTGGCTTCCACATATGTTCATGAGACTGCACATACACACTGCATACACCACACAGAGACTGCACATACACACTGCACACACCACACAGAGACTGCACATACACACTGCACACACCGCACAGAGACTGCACATACACACTGCACACACCACACAGAGACTGCACATACACACTGCACACACCGCACAGAGACTGCACATACACACTGCACACACCGCACAGAGGCTGCACATACACACTGCACACACCGCACAGAGACTGCACATACACACTGCACACACCGCACAGAGACTGCACATACACACTGCACACACCGCACAGAGACTGCACATACACACTGCACACACCGCACAGAGGCTGCACATACACACTGCACACACCGCACAGAGACTGCACATACACACTGCACACACCGCACAGAGACTGCACATACACACTGCACACACCGCACAGAGACTGCACATACACACTGCACACACCACACAGAGGCTGCACATTCACTCTGCATACAGCACACAGAAGGACATATACCTGTGAGAGGTAGACAGGGCAGGGCTCAGTGACAGAGCGTGCCTAGGGTTGACTAGTGGGAGCCCTAAGGCCTAATTCATGTCAGAGTGGAACCACTCTAGAGTGTGGCTCCATCCCAGCACCGAAAAGCCTGGCTGCTCTGTAGAATAACACCCCACTGCTTCCTGGTTAGAAACCAAGAATTCCCTTCAAAAGTGAGGGGTCAGGGAGAGAGGGGGGGTGGTGAGGGAGAGGAGAAGGGGAGAGCGGAGAGGGGGAAGAGAGATTGAGATATTCTTTTACTCCTCTTTGTCGGGTAAAAAATTCAAGAAGAAAACTAACAATCTTAGTGCTGTTCCGGGGATTTGATATCTACTCTGCTATGAGTTTTTATTAACAGAGCACATTCAGTGTCACAGTGAGTGTCCTTTAAAGTAGCCGCACCATAAATGCACTCGTGCACTTACCCCTGCAGTTCACAGACTGACTGTCAGTGGAAAGTCAAGTGATTTGTGTCAAACCATCCCAGTGCACAGCTCTTCAGAGAAGCGGTCTGAGCCACTTCTGAGTGTGGCAGTGAATGAAGCACACATTAGTCAGGAAACCGAACGTATGTATTTTAAGAGAAATTATTCCCCAAATCCCGGTTACGGTCTCTCGGTTATAGAGTGGTGCAGTCTATATAGCTGATGAAAAGCAGCAAGAAAGATGGAGTCTAGTGTGAAGGAACTGTTAAACACGCATTTAGGTAGGGACAGTCACCCTAGCTAAAAAGAACCATTTGGTTTTACTCAATCCAGGTCTATACCTCATACTATCAGTAAAGAAGATTCCAACTCCTTTGTCTTGGACTGCTCTCTGTTGCTATAACAGAACACCTAAGGTTGGGGAATTTATAAAGAAGAGTTTTATTTAGCTCACAGTTTCAGAGGTCATTTCTGGGAAGGCCTTTCTTGGCGCATCCCAACAATGAGAGTATGTGCAGGAGAGAGGAGGAAGCACATGGAGGGACTCAGGGAAAGCCAGGCTCACAACGTATTAGCACAGGATTCCCAGGAGAGCAGCATCAACGCTCCTGGGCTCTGGTCACCTTTCTCTATGTCACACCTCTCAAGGGCCACACCGCACCACATGCTCCAACGAAGACCAAGCTTCCAACCGCCAGCTCTCGGGGGAATGCACTCAAGCACTGGATGCTTCCAGCCTCCTTAAAACTATATTAAAAAGTGAGCTTATCTGACAGCACTGTTTTGTGTTCCTTCTACTGTCCTTCAGATGAGAACAGTGACCCTTCTTGTGTCATTGTAAACAGAAGAATACCTTCATCTATCACAGCCATGACGCACAGCTGGATTACAGGTAGAAGAGAACCATCTCTTCAAGGTTCAGCTCTGGTCATTCAAGATAGCAGGGTGGTGCGACTTTTCTTCTTTATAACAAAAATGACTTGTAAATGAAAGTTTCTATTAGGTATTAAAAGAATAAGGTAGAACTGGTGAGAAAAAAGTATTAACGAAATATATGAGGATGTCAAAGAATTATTACTCGGAATGTCAGCCACTCATGACATTCATCATAGTGCTTAAGACACGGAACAAAATTTTCCAATGTTTCTCTTCAAGTCAGATATAAAATGAAAGTCTAATATGCTTGCTGCCAAAAAAAGCGACACATTCCTATTCGGCTTATCATGAGGAATTCACAGGTCTCAACACAAAAGCAAAACTATTATATCTATTTGAGAGTCGTTTATTATAGTTTTTGCTCGTGAAATGGTTTCCTAGTGTAGACTGGAGGCAGCGGTGGCCAAGAGTGGCAGGAGGGATGTATGTTAAATGCAAATTGTAACGGAAAGGAAAGGGGTGACAACTAGTGAGGACAGGCTGGTGACTTATAAGTCTAATTACAGAAGCCAGAAAAAGTTCACCAAGGAACACCACGCACCGGCATCCACTTTTTAGCAATGTTTGTGTTACTGTGACATATGGCTAGGAAACTGTGGTGCTTAGATTATGATGTAAATTCCTCAATTTTAGTTTTACCTAGAATTAAAATAATTTGGTTAAAACACTCTTTCCCTTTCATACGGCTAATCTGCATATAGCTTTTGTACTTGTACCAGGAGGGCGGCGGAGCTCCCACCGCGTCACTAAGGAGCAGGCTGCACTGTGAGGCACCCTTACCTGCTTCACCTCGGTGCCCCGGCCCGCACACCCACTCGAACCTCTGCTACAGAACTGCTGACCTACAAGTATTTGTTGGAAGGATGAGTGGATTTCCTCTAGAAGCTGCCATTTAGAACTTGAAAATAAAGTTACCCTCTAAGCAGGAACCTAATACACAACAATAAAGGGCAGGGTTTGTGTTACTGGGACATATGAGTTGGCTGTGCTTAAAAACGCAAAATGGCTGAGCACAGTGGCACACACCTCTAATCCCAGCATTTGGGAGGTAGAGGCAAGCAGATCTCTGTGAGTTCAAGGCTAGCCTGGTCTACACAGTGAGTTCCAGGACATACATAGTGATACCTTGTCTTGAAAACAACATCATCATCATCAAACAAACCAAAACAAACCAAAAAAACTCCCACAAAATGAAGCAGCAGCTTAAATAACATAGACCCATCCTCTACCTGCCTGCCTAGGCAGATGTGGTTGGCCCACCTCACCATATTCTCCGTGGGCAATCCATGAGCAGTTCAGGTCAGAATAGGCTTAGCCACAGGGAAAGCAATTCTGAAACGTCTGTGGCTTTGTAGACGTAAAATTGCTGTTCTCCCTGCTTCTGTGGTCACTGTGGATAAGAGTGTGTGCCTCTAAGCTTATTCAATGGCAATCCAGGAATTCACTTAGAAGCTGTGAATACAGCTCAGTCGGTAGATGGGTTTATCTAGCCTCCGTAACGCATTGGGTTTAACGTCCAGCACCACATAAACTGGGTATAGTAATATACACCTGTAGTCTTAGAACTCAGGAGGATAAAAAGTTCAAGACTAGGCTGAGATTCATGAAAGTCTGTCTTAAGAGAAAAACAAAACTCGGGCTGGAGAGATGGCTCAGCGGTTAAGAGCACTGACTGCTCTTCCAGAGGTCCTGAGTTCAAATCCCAGTAACCACATGGTGGCTCACATCCATCTGTAATGGGATCTGATGCCCTTGCTGATGTGTCTGAAGAAAGACATCCACAGAGTACTCACATACATAAAATAAATCTTAAAAAAGAAAGAAAGAAAGACAGACAGACACAGACAGACAGATCCCCGGAAACTCACAATTCGCTTCTTTTCTCTCAAGCACTTTTGAGTTGCTGCTCCACAGGTAGAGACAATTGGCAGTCATGCATGCCTGCTGCTGAAGTCCCTGTCCCACATACTGAAAGGATGGTTCTGAGATGAGAGGAAAGGGGTGTCAACAAGGATAAGGGGCCCAGGTGTCAGCAGCTGACTCCAGACTTCAGCTAATCTGCAATGTGGCAGAGCCCACGCTCCCTTAGAAACCTGGATGCAGAGGAAGCCGGTGTGCAGCAGGCTGACTTCCCGTGCTAGCCTCACTTCCCATGCACCTGGGCACAGCATGTGCGGATGGTTTGAGGCTGTCAGGTAGTTGGGCCATCGCACACCTGCATCCCACCTCTCTCTAACAGAAGCAAAAGCTGAAAAGTTCTGTTATGCTCCAGCCCAGAATACTCACCGGTCAGACCTGCAGGGCCCTGCCTGAGTGCCAGGAGAGGGAGGGGTTTCCAAAGTGTTTGGGGCACTGTATGGTCCATGGCTGTTCTTGAAGGTGCAGTTCTCAAGGCCCAGAACTCAGGATGTGTCTTCTGATCTTCGCCATCCTCAAGATGGCCTTGTCTGTGTAGAAGGCCAAGTTCCCTCATAGCCTGAACACACGCTGGCACTATGGCCACAAGGGTGCCAGGCACCATTATTGTACAGCTGTGTCTTTATGAAGGAAGTGGTGCGGAAGTCAGTAAGACACAGAAACCGTGAGGGCCAATGAGCGCAGCAGTTCCAAATCACATTTCCCTGCTTCAGTATTTCTGACATCTGCATGCCAAGGAAGGGGGAAAATGGACAGAGCTCTTGCCAGTCCAGCACAGTGAAAATGCAATTTGCCAGAAACCTCCAAATCAGAGCTACACTGAAGATACAAAAGGTGTACAGCACCCTTGATTGTGGCCGGTAATCTCATGTTCCGTGGAAATTAGAGGGATAGCGATCTTCAGTAAATGTGCAATTTGGATGGGGGAAAGCCAGAACTGGCACAAACCCCATTTCTACCGGTTGATTTTCAGGTGTTCCTAAAATAAAATAGAGCCAAAGTGATTCCAAAGCTCTGAGAACACAGGCTGTTTGAAAAAGGTTGGCACATAAAGGGCAAACACTCGCCACTGGCAGCAGGCTCTCAAGCACTGCGGGAACTGCAATTCCACCTCAGGAGCCCAAAAGGCTTTCCTCTGCCATGCCAAGACACCTCTCACGGCCTAGAGCAAGAACTCAGGTGGTTTGAAAGAGAATGGCTCCCATGGGCTCTGGTCTGAATACTTGGTCCCCACTTGGCGGGCTGTTTAGGAAGGATTAGGAGGTATAGCCTTGTTGGAGGAGGTGTTACTGGGCCTTGAGATTCCAAACGCCTATTCTAGGCCCAGTCTTATTCTGCCTCCTGCCTGCTGATCCGGATATAAGCTCCTAGTTACTGTCCCAGTGCCATGCCTGCCCACCCGCCACCATGCTCCTTGCCATGATGATCGTGGACTAATCCTCTGAAACTTTCAGCAAGCCTTGGTTATCGTGTCTCTTCCCAGCAACAGAACAGAGACTGAGGCACCAGATATGTGATATAGGAAGGGCCCTGGTTAGAGCAGCACATTTCCTGAGACCTTGTCACTGTTCCACGATTAACTCCTGACTCTGGAGAACAAACTCAGTGTCCATAGATACCCAGAGAACCCAGTGCCTCACGTTCTGCACATGGGATAGGATGGAGCACGTCTAGCCACCTGCAGTCGTGACCAGGTCTCTGAACAGCACTATTCCACTCAGCAACCAAAGCTTGAATATATTTATACGTGGACATCATCTGGCAATAACCACCGTAAGCAACCAGACCACGCGGCACCCTTTACTTTCTGGTTCTGGTCTTCAACAGTGATGGCTCTCAGGGTATGTCTTATGGCTTTGGATTGGTGACGGTTGGTGGAGAGAAAGGGGCTGGTTGCTTTTCATGTGGGATCCAGTCTGGATTCAAAACTATTGCTGGGGGGTTGGGGATTTAGCTCAGTGGTAGAGCGCTTGCCTAGGAAGCGCAAGGCCCTGAGTTCGGTCCCCAGCTCCGAAAAAAAGAAACAAAAAAACAAAAAAACAAAAAACTATTGCTGGTTACACATCCCCGTCTGAAACAACGGCACGTACCACTTCTTTCACGACACGGTATCTGGTTTCACAGAATTTTCCAAGTTCTGACTTTATCTGATTCTTTCTTCCTGATGTCACGTGTTCTATTCCTCCATTTGTCACATTCTTGTGTCATGTTTAGGGCAGCATTTAATAAAAATGCCACTTGAGGGGCTGGGGCTGAAGCTTAGGTTCAGTGTTACCCTCAGCTACAAGCAGGCTCGAGCGAGCCTCACCTGCCTTCAGGCTCAAGCGAGCCTCACCTGCCTTCACCGTTGATGCCTCTGTCCTAGCACATGCTCTTGGTACCGTCTGGGCCTTACTGAGCTCCACAGCTGTCCCTGTCCCTGTCCCTGTCCTAAGACAACACTGATTGCAAAGTCATACCAAACTGTGTGGGGCAGCACAAGAGTCAGGGGCCGTCCTGGGTAGTGAGGATGGGCAGGCAGCTGAGGCGGCGGTGGGCAGACAGAAGTTCTCCCAGGTAGACTCTGTTTTGGTTTAGGATTCGTTTGCTGAATCTTATTGTTGTTTGAACCAGGATAGCTTCTTGCTGAGCAGACCGGGCAGGCCTTGAACTCCACATCGTCCTGCACGTCTCTCAAGTGCTGGGATGACACGTATGCTCTACCATGCCCATAGAGCCATTTTGTTCTTAAGAGGGAAAGAGTGAGTCCCTGCAGATACAAATGGTCAGTGGCATGGATGACCAGAGGCAAGAGGAGGAGGCTGTAAGTGCTAAGGGCCACGCTGAGAAAGAGTAAGACACTATGGGGATTTATCTTGGAGGACCTTCGCGACACAAGGCTGCCGGGCTTTCAGCTCAAGAGATGACAGATGGTTCCAGGACAGAAGCACAAAGCTTGAGAGGAACTTGCCCAAGGACGGCAGAGAAAGGAGCATGAGTGCATCAGAGTTTTGGGGGTGAGGAGGGCTGAGGAGGGCTGAGGAGGGGTGAGGAGGGCTGAGGAGGGCTGAGGAGAGAGAGAAGCTTGTGCTGCAGGGTCCTTAGAAACAAGTGGAAACCCAGGAGGTCCTACATGCTCCCCATGCCCTCCACAAGGCTGGGGCCCTAGATCGTGCACACGGCAGAGGCGGGCACTTCCACCCGGGGCTCTCATTGAAAACAAGGGACTGGTAGGAACATGGGAAGGACAAAGAGATGGGCAGGCTGGCCTAGAAGCACAGAATGCTGTGAAACGAGAAACAGAAAGTGAGATGAAAAATGGGCCAGGGCTAGACTAAGGGACGCGGCCAGCTCGGTGTGTCACACAGACACCGTGGCAAACTGCATGAGGAGTCAGGGAAGCAGAGCCCCAGACGGCACGGGTGCCCTGAGACCACACAATCCCTCCGTCTCTAGAATGGCCACCTCCTCCGGGAGGACATGAAGGTACAGCAGGCACATGCTGCCTGCCACGCCAGGTCTGCTTTCTCACTCGTGTGTGCTCATGTCCTCAAGGTGCAGCAAGCCAGGTGCTCCTTGCTAGGTCCTCGTCCTGCCATGGCTTTGCAGCCGAGAGCTTTTTACCCCAGAGACCAGGGGTGGTAGTGAGGGCCATGGGGACACGGCAGTGGGGAACAATCCTGCAGTTTTTGAGGAACAGCCAGCCCCTGGGTCCCCCTTTAAATAATGAAACCGTTCCTCATTCTCACCAGCTGTATTCACTACAGAGCATTTTACACTTCCTGCCTTCTCTTAGCATTTATGCTGTAATCAATAATCAATGGTAACTTCACCATAAAATCATGAACTAAAACTATGCTGCCTCTTCTCATGGGTAGGCGATTCTTCCTCAGATGAGAAGCTTTTCCTCCAGACAGTTGGACCAGTGAAGAGGAAAGCAGGATTTGGAGAGAATCCATCACTGAAGCTTTACCACTGACCCCAAACAACTGATCTGGCCCCAGGAGGGAGAGAAGGAAGAAATAGATCTCAATAAAGTAACAACAGAAGGCACTGGGCTGGGGATGCTAATGAGGGCCAGAGGACATGGTAGGAAAGAACACCGGAGAAACTGAGGGAGGAGGATGAGTCAAGAGGTAACTGTGAACTTGTGAAGCGGAGGGACCTCAAATGAGGAGCCTCAAATGTAAGGTCTCTGTTAGTGCCTGATGGCAGACCACAGGTGACAATCTTGAGATCAGGACCAGGGTGTCATCAGGGGCCCAGGATAGACCCTTGAGATATAAAGCATGCCCTTGGGAAACAAAAAGGGAGGCTGGGGATAGGTGACATCACTACAGGCACACCTGGCAGGGAGCTGAGGCCTGACACAGAGAGAAGTAGAAGAATGGAGATGACAGATCCTAGGATGCTAGAATTACATGTTTAAACTGCACACTGCCTACCACATACCGACTGTCAGGAAGGGGAGGTGAAATATAGAACAGGAAGGAATAACATTCAGAAGATGCTTGAGAGAATGAAGGATTACAAAGCGATAAAGCTGCCTCTGGACAGTGGCTTTTTAAAACAGAAGTGGGAGAGATTGGCTAGGCACTCTGGTGAAGCCTGTCATCTCAGCAGCTGGGACGATCAGGAATTCAAGGGTAGCACTGGCTACGGAGCAAGTCAAAGCCAGCCTTGGCTATGTGAGACCCTGTCTCACATAAATCGAGTAGGCTCAGAAGGTACAGGAACACGGTAAACAATCCAGAGAAATCCCTGCGAACTGCCTTGAAAGCACCACTGAAAATGAACAAGGAAAGGGTGTGAGAGGAACTGAAGCGAGAAGACTGCAGAGGACTCCAGATCATTTACTGTGGCCCACAAGGAACAGCTGAGGGCAAGAATTTACTATGTCCTCTTTGGTGTCCCCCTCTCCATTCTAGGCTGTGCCTTCAATGAGGGATCCCCCATGTGGAGCCTTTCAGCCCTAGCTCCCTCACACCTAATGCCTCGCCACATGTCCAAAGCTGGACAAGTGATTTCACCCAGTCCTTGTATGTCAACCACCTGCATTCCATGGGCCAGCTCCTGCCACAGAGCAGGTCTCCCCTTCCAAGACTTGCTTTTTTGACACTCGTTATCAATGCTAGAAAGTACACATTGCCACAGAATTGCGTCCTCACACCTCACTTTTGCAGGGGACACTGTGCGCTTGTTGAATGGCTTGGGGTTTGAGCTAAAGCACATCTACAGGGCTACTACCCCAGCATCAGCCCCTCTGCCTAGGTCTCTGTGGTGTGAACTTCGGACCCTAGTCTGAATCTCTATACAAGTGCCACGCGCAGGTATTCTTCTGCCCCTCTGAATCAGCAAAGCACATCTGGAAACACCTTGTGGGGAAAGGTTTAGGTCACAGACAAGTGACTGAGGCACTAATAACCACTTCTAGAATGGGAACCTGTCTGGGCCACACTTCTGGCACAGCACAATTGAGGAGGCTCCAGATCTCAACCCCCTTCTAAGGGTAAGTTCTCTGGCCAGAGTTCCTTGAGCAGCACCGCAGCACCACCATCAGGACACCCGAGGAACTGCTGTGCCACAACTGATAA
Source organism: Rattus norvegicus (assembly GCF_021556685.1). Classification (NCBI taxonomy): domain Eukaryota; kingdom Metazoa; phylum Chordata; class Mammalia; order Rodentia; family Muridae; genus Rattus; species Rattus norvegicus. The sequence goes on along the minus strand of NC_141552.1, from coordinate 67,326,088 downwards.
GCCTGGAGATCACTGCTTGGCCAACTCCTGTCTTGGGTCATCTGATGAACCCGCAACAGAATGCAAATCAGACACTGCTGTCAGGTTGTGGGGCAGAGCAGGCCCGAGACTACGCCTCAGATCCATCATCACTAACAGGAGGCCTGGAAAGACTCACGATGCTCCCTGCACATCTCCAGGTACCCCGAAGGTCCCTGCAGCAACTTAGGTAAACCGACAACCTGCCAGTACACAGCAAGGAGCGAGGGCACTTTCCCACTCCAACACAGTTCTAGCTGCCCGGTTCTGAAGGCCCAAGCAAAGGAAAAAGAGACAAGCTAGCCATGCAAAGTCGTTTCCTTTCAAATTAGTGAGGGAAGGAAGTAAAATCAGACTTGGGGTATACAACACATGCTTTTCATATCTAAACTATCTAGTTCACATCTGCTCCACCTAGAATAACTCAAATAGTTTTGAAAAATAGGGGTGTGGCATTGTGAGGTCCAGTGAGGGCTCACTGTTAAGCCAGCACTAGGGATGCTGTAGAGGAGCATCATAGTAAATTCAAGGCCAGTGTATAATTCACAAGGAGTTCAAGGGGATCCTAGACTACAGCCAGACACATATCAAAAACAAAAGGGGAGAGAAATTTCTCTTTTTGCATAAATTAATGTTTATTCCACCTTTCTGTCATATTCCTGGACCCTTCACCAATGTTACATGAGGAAAAAAAAAGCAAAATAAATGAAAAACTGAAATCAGAATCACTGTTATCAAGGAGGGAAGCAAATAAATTAACATCTAGCAGCCATCAGCAAGAGGACAGCAAGGACAATGCTGTGACAGGAAACAGAAGGTTGCTAGAAAGCTGTACTCAGACTCTCACACCAGCAAATCCGCTCCTGCGTGGGGTGAAACAAACCCAGATCCTCTCCTGCTAAGGTGACAGAAATGCCGGTTCTTTCCCGAACACCGTGGAAAGGCAGGTGTGTGTGCCGTGGAATTCTACCCGGCTGTTACAGAGCAGGCAGGGGCACAACTGGGGTGCTGGGGTGACCTATACTGTAATTCTTTGATTGGGATAGTGGACACACGAGCAGAGATTGAGGGTGGGGGAGGAGGATGGACACAGAAGACAAAGATGAACCAGGCTTCTCTTACGTCTTAGCAGCACTCGGAGTCAACTCCAGTGCAGTCCACTCTGCGTTGATGAGGCTTTGCTTCAGCTCCCAATCTCCCATTTCGTGACGCAGTCTCCCGGGAGAACTCAGAAGGTGGTGTCCTCTTAAACAAACCTATTTTTAGTGGTGGAGCCGCTCTTTGTAGCTGTGTCTGCGTGGGACTGATAATCACTATCTTCGGAGGAAGTCCTAACCTTTCCTTGTATACCCTCCCTGTGTGTGACTGCATCATGTTTTCACATCCAGTCGTCCATATTGCTATCTTACCACCTTTACCTCCAACACTGACAACAGCTCCACACACGTCATCACTGCAGTCATCAGAGGATTCTCTAATAAGGCACGGCAGTGTCTCTGCCAAAAGCGATCGAGGTCGCTCCTCTCTGCTGCTTGTTCAATGTAATTAGCCACCATCCTCCCCGTGTGTTTTTCTCGTCTTCCCACATAGGCTCAATACCACCCTTAAAAAGTGAGGAGTCACAGCCAGGCATTAAATTACTAGACAACTGGATATGGTTGCTTAGAGCCCAAAGTCTTCAACAATCACACTTAAAGATCAATGGAAGGTTTGCTTGCCAAGTTTTGCTTTTATCACTTTATATATATATATATATATATATATATATATATATATATATTTTATTAACTTGAGTATTGCTTTTATCACTTTTTTTTTTTTTTGGTTCTTTTTTTCGGAGCTGGGGACCGAACCCAGGGCCTTGCGCTTCCTAAGTAAGCGCTCTACCACTGAGCTAAATCCCCAGCCCCGCTTTTATCACTTTTAAAAACCCGCCGTGCCCACCTGTTCTGTAGAGGGTGGCTAATACAGTGCTCTGGGCTAGCAACCTCCTGATTAGGCTGTGTTTTCCTCTTCTGCAGGTGGAGGATTAGTGGCAGGGGTGGTTTCTCTTTCCACAGTCACCATGTTAGATCGATCTGAACGCACAACTCTTCCTCACAAGGGTGTACTGTGGTACGGACTCTATAATCAACTTTGAAAACACTTCAGAATCTAGAAGCAAGTGCATGCCTTCCTAAGGACTGACTTACTTACCCTCCGCCTCTGCTGCTGATTTAACAATACTTTTTCTTGACCCTGGGTCTCCTGTAGCACAGTGTGACCTTGAACTTAAGATGTAGGGGAGGATGGCCTCCAGGGAGAAATTTCTTGTGGGTTATCCTTCTTATCATTTTCAAAAGCCTACATTTTGACTGAATGAAATGAGGGTACGAGGAGACTTTATGACATGAATTCTATAGTCAGTGAGTGAAAAAAAATAGACTAAATAAGAAACAGACTACTATGTAAGAAAAAATTATGTAAACCAATTTTACAGAATAAACTTAAACAGGTAATGTAAAAGATATACTCAAAAAAAAAGATATACTCGAGCAATTAAACAAATTGAAAAGAAAATGGCATAGCTCGCTTATCAAATAAATAAAAATTAATGATGTGGGACTATAGAGATGGCTCAGCAGTTAAAATACTAGCTACTCGTCTAAAAGATCTGGGTTCACTCACAGCACTTACACATCTGCTTATGACCATCTGTCTGTCACTCCAGTTCCAGAGGATCCAATGTCCTCTTCTGCCCTCCTCGGGCACCAGTCATATACAAGGTAATATATACATATATAGGCAAACACGTCATACAGTAAAAATAAATTTTTTTTAAACATTTATTTATTTATTATGTATACATCATATAGCTTTCTGCCTGCATGTATGCACCTGCAGGCCAGAAGAGGGCACCAGACCTGATTATAGATGGATGTGAGCCACCATGTGGTTGCTGGGATTTGAACTCAGGACCTCTGGAAGAGCAGTCAGTGCTCTTAACCGCTGAGCCATCTCTCCAGCCCATAAATTTTTTAAATATCCTGCAACACCATTAAAAAAGAAACAAACCTCTTTAATACAGCTGTAAATGGAGCTCCACTGCCTGCCATGCAGAGCCCGTGTTCACACCCAGGACCATGTGAATCAGGTGGTGCATGCCTGACCGTTAGAATCTCAGGACTCAGGAAGCGGAAGCAGGTCTCAGGTCACACCAACAACTCAGCAAGTTCAAGGCCAGCCTGAGCTACAAGAGACTTTGTCTCAAAATAATGGTGGTGGTGGTGAAGACTCATTTGAGACAGATAAGATAATCTAACCTTTCTCAAAGTATTTGACTTAGAGCACTGTTAAGTGTCATTAGATCACCACTGACGTCACACGAAGGCCTTTATCGTACGCACCTCTTCAGTGTTTACTTTTCCTTTAAACAAGCTAAGATGCCGGGACCAGGGTGCTCGGATTCCCTAATTGACAGCTGTCGGTCTCTTTCCTGGTACCCAGCTGGCTTGAGAATGCTATCAACCAAGCGGCCAACCCGACCCTGTTTATGGCAGTCTGCCTACCTCACAGACTATCCTCCCGAGGTGGCTGCTGCACTCCAATCACAGCCACTTGGTGCAACCACTCCGGCTCCCAGAAGGACCGTGTCTGTTACATCAAACTGAGTTTTCTCAGTGAGCTTGGGTGAGGTCTAGAAGTCAGGCCAGTTGGTGAGCTCCTCTCCTGGTGGCCAGAGAAGGCCTGTAACTAACGAATCTACCTGCCACAACCTCTTTTCTGCCTAAACAAGCAAGCAGAGCAGGCTTTCTGTGTGGCACCCTAGTGCTACAACCAACACTAGTCCAACAGGGGCTTCCTGTAGGCAGCCTCCGGTGTTGTTCTCTGACACAATGACTCATGTAGTCCATGCTGGCCTCAGATTCACTGAGAATGATCTTAAACTCCTGGTCCTTCTGCCTCTATGTCCCAAGTGCTGGGATTACAGGCATGTACCAACACACCTAGCTCGAGCATCCTTTCCTTTCCTGCTTTGGTATTACTAAGAGAGCAGGCTGAGCAGCGGTGGCAGCAGTGAAAGGGCAGCTAAAGCCTCCTGGAAAGTGACCTGGGCGGGAAGTAGGGGGCAGAGAGGACAAAGTTAGCGCAGAGCTGAAAAGGAAGACCTGTAGGCCCTACACACTGACCATTCAAAAAAGCTTCCAATGCTTAAACACCAAGAATCTTAAGGGCCAAGAACCATAGTTAAGGCCAAGCACCTCAGACATACTAGGTCTGAGAGCTGTAACAGCGGCCACTGTGAGAGCCACGGCTGACAAGGGCTGCTCGCCCCCACTTTGTGATGCTGTTGCTCATGGCTATTGGAGTGAAGGATTCTAACAGCTGCCAAATGCTTAAAGGCACACAGCAGAGCTAAGCCTTCAACTTAAACACCAGGATCCAGAATCCTAAGACTTAAAAGACCTAGAGTTTCCAGCTCTCTAGGGTTGAAGCCATAAACTTCTGGGTCTGCCCATCTAGTTCCTATGCCTTGGGGCACTCAAGGGCTGGTGACTGCCAGCACCAGAATTGCCTACCCACAATTCCTATCTGTAGAACAAGCTAGGTGGTGACAGATTCACGTGGGGAAAATCAGTGTGTATACTTTCAAGAGGGTAAGTTGGCAACATGTAAAAAAAGTCTGTTAAACCGATATTGCTTTCAAGTCAGGGTAACTGGCAGTACTTATTATCCAAATACTTAGAGACTGAAGCGGAAGATCAAGCTAAGGTCAGCCTAAGCTATAGAATAGTATCCTGTCTCAAAATACAAGACATAGTATTCTAAACTAAACACACAGCTCATGAGAACTTGTCTTAGAAAATAATCTAGCCACAGGCAATATTTATAAAAGAATATGTAAGATTCCTACATCTGACGATGGTAGACTTATTAGATGAAGCAGTTATGTCTACTAAGCAGAATACTATGTAACATTAAAAAAATACCAAATATTTTTATTGACTCTTAAGTTAATGACAACTATTACAATAAAAAAATTAAGTAACCTTAAAACACATTTTTGATCAATTTACTGTATACACACACATATATATATACATATGTATTTATATATACATAACAAAGACTCTAAAACAAGACATTTCCAAGTGATAATAAAGGCTTGATAATTGAGACCATTACAATATTATTGTTTAGGTAGTAAGAACATTTAACATTATTTTTAACTGAGTAGGAAAATATTTGTAATCAATTTCTCAAACTGAGGCGGGAACTAGCAGGAGTCCTGTCTCGTGTGCTAGAGTACCTCCTACCAGACAGTTACACACCACCCTATGCAGGGCCATGGCTCTTCCCCAGCACCACCAGAATTCTCAAAGGGAAGGCACAGGGTGGCAGCTGGAAAGTGTCTCTCTGCAGCCTGATTTAATTTAAAGAGAAGAGTTATTCAAACAGGATTTAATTATTGACCCATGTATCAGAAGCAAAACACCAGTTCTACAGTTTCCAGCCAGGAGAGAAAAAAAGGAAAGGACCACACAAGGTACAGTCATAATGGTCAGCAATTTCTCCATTAAATTAACCTCAGAACCTATATCCAAGTTTGTTTCTTTCTTTCTTTTGGTTTTTGATATAGGGTTTCTTTGTGTGGCTGTCCTAGACTTTGCTGGCCTCAAACTCACAGAGATCCACCTCCTTCTGCCTCCTGAATGCTGAGATTAAAGGTGTATACCACCAGCCCCAGTCCCGATTTCCAGGACTCTTATACCACACTTAGTTTTAAAAGGTGTACTGAGCAGCAGCAGTGTGAGATTAGTGTGTGTGTGTGTGTGTGTGTGGGGGGGGGCTGTGTTCAATCTTTATCCTGCTGGGGACAGGATATCAAAAAAACATTTAGCATTTTAAAAAAAGCTATAAAAATATGAAATCTCCAAAGTGGGCAAGGTGGTTTGTGCATTTAGACTCAGCATACAGAAAGCACAGGTATCTTTGTGAGTTCAAGGCCACGCTGGTGTTCTACATAGTGAGCTCTAGGCCATTCAAGGATGTACAGTGAGAGAGTGTGTGAGTGCGAGTGTGTGTCTGTGTGTGTCCTATGGTTGTTGACAATATGCATGAGAACTTCAGAAGCCTGACATCCTCCAGGGCTCTGAACCATGAATATTCTGCAAGGTGCCCCAGGTGCTTCTGTGCTGTGGCCTAGGCCGTATATCTCTTCTCTCCCTCATGCTTGGCCTTGTGGTACTTGAGGTAGTCACTGTGCAGGTCCTTAAAGACATCTCGGGCTCCAGACTGTAGTGAAGCCCGTAGAAACTGGATATCCCGCTCCATGCAGAGATCCAAGATGAGATAAATTCCTTCCTGAAGTAGGTTCTTCACAGGTGGGTACAAGGTTACCTGGGAAGGAAGAAGGGCTCTCAGCAAAAACTAGGCAACATCCTGAAAACCCTGAAGATCAGACAGCAGCATCAAACTGGTAGAGCCACAGCCCCCTGGCCTTGAGACTTTCTACACTTAGGATCAATGGTCGATGAGTGAAACACATCCCAGTAGCTTCAAAACTCACTGGATGAGATGAACACCCACCCTCATTCCAAGCTAGAGATAAGGCATCAGGACTCTCACCACATAAAGCAGACAAAACAAGCAGGCCTGTGGGTTACAGCATCTCCTGACCAACAGGGTCTTCCCAACATCTGTCTGTCCCGTGCAGGTCCTCCCACCACACCCAATCTACAGAAGCACAGGGGAATCGCAGAAATCGCTCTGGCTATCTTTGCTCTTGAGCACTTAACCTAAACATGCGGCTGGGAGAACTCATGGCTCTCAGGAGCGGTCTCTAAGGCATGGAGTGCTTTCTTCATTACCAAACCTAAGAGCAAACGAAAGATAAGACCTAGACTACTGCCAATGGTCTTCAATAATTCACAAGGCCTTTCTACTTTCGAGATTAAAACAAAACAAAACAAAAAGGAAGAAATGGACAAGTGTAAATTAGAGATGAATAGTGAAGCCAGGAAGCCAGAGGTCTCCTAAAGAAAATCTTAGAATAACATGACTTAAGGGTTCTATTATCACTTCACTTTTTGGCCCTCAGCAAAGTTCAATTACTATTTCTCTATTTATTCTCCAGTTAAAAGGTACAAGCTTTTCTGTCATAAAAAGCTTCTATTTTAATGACTCCCATGCTTGGGAAATATCAAGCTTCAATGAAATTTGCTAAATACTCATAGGGAAATCAAGTTACAAGTCCTCATGCCATTCTAGGACCACTAGAAATACCTTCTTGTGCACTTTCTTAGCTTTGCTGCTGCCCTATCCACCCCTGCCAAAGTTGCTAGGATGACTAGAAGCTTAACACTGATGTCAGCAAGGGTATGGGTGGGAAAGTTACTTCAAACAGGGAAGGAAGTAATCTAGAAAGGCTGTTCAACCAAACCTCCCTGGAGAATGCTGACTTCTGTAGGCAGACGCTCCATTACCGAGAGACTCCAGTACCAAGCCAACCCACCAGACAGGAGGCATGGAGTGTGTTTATACAAATTAAGCAAATGAAGATACATGCACCTCTATTCACCCAGCTCTCTTGACACACTGGCACTCACTAATCAAAGTAAAGTTCCGATGCCGTGTGTAGTCCTGAGCTCTCTGACCATGGGCACCAGCAGTTTATGACAACAGTGCACTGAAAAAGGCAAACAAGTAACTCTCTAAATGATGAATTCATCCTCAAACACTAAGCCCAAAAGTCAGACTAATGTGGACAAAATTATTGGTAACAAATTTCTCAGTGTCTACCCCCATGGTCTGCTCTGAGTGTGTGGGAGTAGTAGAGCCACCCTTCTTTTCTATAATCTTATGGTCTGGATCCATAAGCGCTCTTGGCTCTTTGGCCCCGGGTGACATTTCACTTGCCTATCAGATAGATAACCAGGAAGAAAGAAAACAGGTCCAAGTCTGTACTGGAACCAGAGATCTGGGAGTCCTAAGCAACTTCAGTGAGGGGCTTCAATGACCCTTACACATTCCTAAGTCTATAGGACTGCTGATTACCATAACCTCACCACCACCACACACACACCAAGTACGAAAGGGCCTATAACTGCTATTTTGGGTAAAAAGTCATGCCAAGACCATGAATGAAAACCTCTGATGATTGTGTTCAGTTTGGGTCTTACCTTCTGTACCTCTGTCACATACTGGGCCACCAGGAATGGGGAGAACGTGGTGAACTCCTCAGCTCGAGTAGCAATGTGGCTATACATCCTCTCCACCAGGCGTGCGCATTCAAGGACCACTGGCAGGTCATCCATGCTCCCTACAGACGGCAAATGATCAGCGTTGGAATGGCAAGAGCATCTCTCCTGGCCCCACCGTTTCACTACAAACAGAAATCACCGTAACCGTTTACTCTCTCCAGACTCTGCCTGCAGACTCTGCCTGGCCTACTCTGCAGGTTACTGCAGGTAAGAGTAAAGTAAAGGCGTGTCTGGACACAACAGTGAAAACACAGTATCCAGGCCTGTATGTTTCTAGGGGTCTGTGATGACTAATTTTCACTGTCAACCTACTGCATTTTAACAGCCCTAGCAGACCTATCTCTGGGAGAGTGTGTGAGACTTGGTCACCCGGGAGGACTAAGTGAGCCCTGAACGCGGACCTGAGCATCGCCCATGGTCTGGAGTCCTAGGTTGAAAATAAGGAAAGGAGAGGCAAAGCCAAGTGAGCACCAGCAGCCCCCTCTCTCTGCTTCCTGACTACAGACACGTGACCAAACGCCCCATACTTCTGTCCCCACGATGGACCGTATCTCCTCAAACTGTGAGACAAAAGAAAACCCTCCTGTCTGAAGCTGCTTTGACAGTATTTTAGCAAAGCCAGGAGAAAAACAACTAATAACTAGAGAATCAATACTTTGCAGGGTAAGAATCCATGATTGCTATCATTATTTTAAAGGAAATAGAGTATGATCCATAAGACAGATCAAATGAAAATTATTATCAAGCAAAATGGTTTATTAAGAGGATTTAAGAGTTCCGAATTACGTTGTTGCCTCTGTTAGTTTTAGAAACTGTGTAAGGTTTTCCTTTCATCAGCAAATGGAGAGATGATGCAATAGCGTCAGCCGACAACCTCACCTCGCCTATGACTCTTCCCAGCGTCACTTCTTACTCCCAGTCCGTCCTCACTACTCAGTGTAAGGCCATCCAGTCCCTGGCTCTCCCTGCCTGCACAGCCTGGGTAGGAGCTCTGGCCTGGGCCGCATCACCTCCCAGGCTTTGCTGAGCACAGTGATGGCTACAACTTTACTTATAAATCCAGAAAATGCAAACAAACCCAGGAATAAAAAAGACAGACTATTATTGCTCAGAGTCGGGCTAATATAAAAGGCACAGAACAAGTTGTAATGATCTGTCAGTCAGACAAAGTTCATCATGCATACACTAAATCCCAATAAAATTTATTTCTAGTTTGTTTTTAGAATAAACATGCAGACATTTTTTATAAATACAGTTTAAGCTGGGCATGGTGGACATGCCTTTAATCCCAGTACTTGGAAGAGAAGAGCAGTAGGATCTCTGAGTTTTGAGGCCAACCTGGTCTATAAATGAAGCAAGTTCTGGGACATCCAGGGATATTACAGAGAAACCCTATCAATAAATAAATGGATGAATAAATGCTGCTTTCTAGATCAATGTAACTTCTATGAAACCACAGTAACATCTGGGAGGTTTTCACATGTGTACTCAGCCTCATGCTCCGTGGCCTCAACCTTCCATTGCTCTCTTCTCAGCTTATGTACTGACTATTGGCACTGACTATTACGGCTACCGACTTCAGGCATAAAAGTCAGGGGACACTAGAACCCAACGAGGAGAACACAGTCAAAGTCTTATGGATCAAGATGCAAATGGAGAGAGAACAGTCTTGGAATGAGAGAGGACTGAGCCAGGCCAACATGTTCAGAACATGTGATAAGGGACAAGCTTGAGGTAGCATTGGCCACACTGCACTTCTCCAGTCCACAGCAAGACCTGGGTTTGGCTGCCTGCCTCCCTGGGTAGCCCAGAGAAGTCACTACAAAACAGTATCTTGGGATATTAAAGGACCTTAACTAAAATCATAGACAGTCATCATGCAAACTAGTGATGGCTAACAAAGAGAACGAACTTATTACCAGCCCGAAATATCAGTAATTTTTAATATTAGGTCAGCGCATGCACTGTGCCATGCACAGGAGGTGGTGACTACTAGCTATGTCACCAGTTGTCCACAGTTGGTCAGAGCAAAGGGATAACTACAGATCTGTCAATAGTGCCATCCTCTCCCCTCCTCTCCCTCCTCTTCTTTCCAGAAAAAGAAGTTTCAGAGACACCAGATGCATCCAGTTTGGGATATAGTAAAATGTGATGATCTGAAATACTTAAAGAGCAAGGAGGACAACTGTTAGCTTGAGGCTAGCCTGGTCTACATAGAGAGTTCTGGGCCAGCCAGGGCTACATGTGAGACCCTATCTCAAACCAGCAGAAATTTTATTGAGAGATGCCCTGGTTGGATTGTATCTCATTCTGCTCTTGTTTTTGTGAGCTTGACATTAGCTGGAGTTATTACAGCTGGGAAACAGAGCCTCAGCTGAAAAATGCCTCCATCATATTGCCTGAGGGCAAATCTAGGCATGGTTCATTCTCTTTATTAATGATTCTTGTAAGAGGGGACATGCCACAGGGGGGCAGTGCCACCCTTGGGCAGGTGGTCCTGAGTTATATAAAAAAGCAGGCTGAGCAAACCAGGGAAAGCAAGCCAGCAAGCAGCATTCCCCATGGCCTTTAGTTCCAGCCCATGAGTTCCTGCCCTGGCTATCGGTGACTGAGGGTGGCCTGAGAGCTAGAAGCTGAAACAAACCCTTCCTCCCACCAAGCTGCCTTGGTCATGATGTTTTATCACAGCCACAGAAATCCCAACTAGGACAAGAGGCTGAAGAGGGATCTCAGTGTTACTGTCCAGATGTCCGACTTCCATTCCTAGCACCTGCATCAGGTGGTTTAAACCATGGAGAACTTTAGCTTTAGTTCTAGGACATCAAACACCATCTTCTGGTCTCCACCAGCATTAACACTGTACATACAATTCACACAAACACACATGTATGTAATTAAAATAAGTATTTTTTAAAAATAACTCTTTAATTTTTTTCTTGAATATCACTTGATAATCCGAACACTTCTCACATCACCTAAATTTGGTGGTTTTATTTTCAACACTATTTATGACCAGAAACACTGCATGATAAACACATCTGAATTACCTTGGTCTTTCTGCCGTCCTTCATGCAGCACTGAAAGCAACAGTCTATTAAAGGAGTTCAAGAAAGACGGAATGGCCTTCAGCATCACCTGTGGTAATAAAAGCACACAAGTGGGTCAGTCACGTCCTGTCTGCTTACCTGGCAGGACATACAGAAGCAGCACAAAGTCACTGAGCACCGCACTCATAGCTGGCTCCTTAATTTTTGTTTAAACATTTTAGAAAGTAGGGGTTCCACATTGCACACCTTTCAGAATTTGCAGGCACGCTGATTTAGTATTTGCTAAGTCTCTGTTTTCTCTACACTGTTCTTAATATACCCTAAAAACACACAGAATTGACATTTTTTAAAAAAATAAAAGAGTACACAAATTCACTTACAATGGGAATCAAACCATCTTGATTAACAGGGATGAAACAGCCTGCCTAGGACTTTCCCTTGAAAGGGAAACTAGGTGACTCTTAAGGGTTTTAAGCCTGCTCCTGAAGCTGGAGAGATAACTGAGTGGTCAAGGACAGGTCCTCTTGCCAAGGACGTGGGTTTGGTTCCCAGAGCCCACACAGTAACTCACAACCATCTGTACTCCAGTCCCAGTGGATCACATGTCCTCTTTAACATCCATGAGCACTATATGCATAAGCTGCACACACATACATGCAGAACACTCCTACACAAGAAAATCTTTTTAAAAGTCTATTTCTAACTTCCTAAGATGTCTAAAACCCTCCTCCTTCAAGTGCTTCTGCAGTCCCTGCTCACTCTCATATTCACAAAAATCTCTTTCTTCCTTTGAAATAGACATTCACTATGCATCACCGGCTGGCCTGACACTAATATGTGGGAAGCCAAGCTGGTTTCAAACTCCTGCCTTTGCCAAGTGCTGAGAACACAGACATTCACCACCACACCAGCCAAAGCCTTTTCTCAGTAAACTAACTTTATTTCATTTAAAAAAATATTTCAGACTAAGATGACAAAAACCTGCTTTTTAACCTACTTGTATCCATGTACACAGTCATGTATGTGACCACAGCACACATAGAAGAGTTAGAGGACAACCTCAGGTGTTGGGTCCTAGCCTGTTACCTTGTTTTTGAGACAAGACCTTTTAGTTGATCACTGCTGTGTTCTCCAGGCTAGTTGACCCTCAACCCTCCAGGGATCTGCCTGTCTCTACCTCCCATGTCACCATAAAAGCACTGGGATTACAGACACAGGCTACCATGTCTAGATTTATGTGGACTCTGGGGATCCAAATTGGGCTCCTCATGCTTACGCCTCCCCAGCCTCAAACATGCTTTCTTCATACTGCACATCAGGAACACAACCACAATGTCCAGCCAAACAGCAATAAGCTTATGTAAATTTAGTTAGAATTAAACCTGCAATTTCTAGTCATACTGACTACATTTCAACTGGCCACCACGTGTGAGGCCAGTGAGTACCACATGCAGGCACCACTGAGTATTTACCGGACTGCCCAGCTCATAGTAGAACAAAGAGTAAAGCACCAGACAGGAGCAGTTAGTGCTGACGGATGTGCGCTGCAGTTAACTGTACAGCACACAAGTCATGTCAAAGGCAGTGACATAGGAGGCAGGGCCAAAGGCTGACAGCTGGGAAAGTCTCTGGAATAGAATATTTCTCTTAAAAACCAGCATTGTTGGGAAGATGAGATCACTCAGTGGGTAAAGGTGTTTGCATGCATGCCCGGTGGCCTGATTTCAATTGCTAGATGTGCTGTCTAGTTTAATATCATCCTGACACAAGCTAATGTCATCAGAGAGGAGGGAGCCCCAGTTAAGGAAATGCCTCCACAAGATCCAGCTGCAACAAACTTCCTTAATTAGTGTCCTGGCTTCTGTAAGAGAGCAGGCTGAACAAGCAGGGGAAGCAAACCAGTAAGCAGCACCTTTCCATGGCCTCTGCCTCCAGGTTCCTGCCCCAGCTCCTGTCTCCAGGTTCCTGCTCTGCTTGAGTTCCTGTCCTGGCTTCCTTCAGTGATGGACTGTGATGTGGGATAAATCCTCTTCTCCCCTACCTGCTCTTTGATCGTGTTATTTTATAGCAGTAGAAATCCTAATTTGGACAGTGGGCCTCATACAAAAGGAGCAGAGAACTGATTCCACAATGTGTCTTTGACCTTCAAACACACCTCATAGTATGTGTGCACACTGTCTATTCTTAGACTATCTAAATACTTAGAAATATCTCAACATGTCAGGCACATACACAGTATTTATGACTTCCTGTCACATATGGTCACAGGTATATAAACAGTAGCAGAGTAAACTCAAGACCTTCATTCACTCTCCCACTTGAATTATAAACCCATCATATCTAAGCAAGGTCATGACTGGTCTAAATACCACCAGCAAACAGAGAAATGTGCCTCCTTTGTATAATATGACCCCACTCAGAGGGTCAGACATGGTAAAGAACAACTCAGTGGCCTGCAGAGAAGTTTATAGAAATCACTTGAAGTAAAATCTGCAACAGTGAAGCTTTCCTTTCTTTAGTTTTGTCTGTTTGCTTCTGTTTTGGGTGGTAGTAAAGACAGCTCAGGGACCTACCATGCATGCATGCAGGCTGTGCTGAGCAGCCCCAGCAGCTCCTCTAGCAGCTGGCATCCCCAGCTCATGGAAGAGCAGCTACACTTCTGCCTCTCACCTTAGAGTGGCACTGCAAGATGGAGAAGAGCACATTGTGCGTCTTCAGGAAGACACTGCCAAACTCCCGTGGCTTCAGGTGCTCAAGAGGGACTGTGAGCAAGATGTTAAAGGCCAGGTTGACATGGTGAGGGTTGCTGATGCTCTCCTCCCCTTTCCGAAGCAGAACAGCCAACACTTCAAGAATAGGCTCAACCACTACTAGGGCCACAGGCTGCTCCTGGCAGGCCTCTCGGTGTTGCAGCTACAAAGCAAAACAGACAAAGAGAAGAAAGTGAAGGTGATCTCCAAAGAAAGAAAATCATTAAAGCTGTAGGTGACAAAGGTGGTCTGTGTTCTACAAGGAAGTGGTGTGGTCAGTCAGCAAACCAAGTCTCCAAGGTAACCTTCTATAGACCTGGCAGCCTCAGTCCTCACTGTGTTTGTTGTCTATCTACCATAGACATTTCTTAAACAGACACATCCAACTTCTTACAAGGAAGCTGCTGTGAGACACATATAACTGTGTTTTCCCAAAACAAAATCAGTTCCAAACGCCTGTGATTGCAGTAACGGTCTAGTTAACATCTTCAGTTTGTGTCCTAGAGAACAGAGAGCACCCCTATGGTTCCCAGTTTGACAGTGAGTATAGGAGGAGGCTTTTAGGTCCTGAATCTTACAAGTCCCACCATTCTGCAAGGAGCATGGCTCTGAAGCCAGTCTGCCACACACATCAGAGGCATCAAGTGGGTTCTAACCTAGTTCATCTCAATGTAGTCAATATGCATACAGTCACCATTATGGCCGCCCATCAGTATGTTCTATACCCTACTCAGTAACTTGCTTCTCCATCGTCTGCTCAACAAAAACACATTAGGGCAACAGCAGGCTTTAGCACAGGCGTTGTGTTACAAACTCTTAGGGAAAAGACAGAAGAAGCAAATTAGAAAAAGGAAGGACCATGCAGTCTAGTTCTCAGGCCTTTTAGCTCTGAAACCATGCTAATCCAGAACAGTTCTCTAGATAGCAAGGCTGCAGGCTGGATGGTGATGAGGGCAGGCAAGCTCTGCCCTCTCCTAGCTGCAGTAAGAATCTTGGGAGTCAGGATCAATGGAGTGTGCAAACATTAAGACTAACCTCCATGAAACAGGTTCTTGTAGTGAAAAATGAAACCAAGTTATTGCCAGATGAAACTTCAACACTTTGTTAAGAAGCAACCGTGACCTGTCACAATGTTACTACTCAAGCTAAATAAGAGTATCCCCCTTACTGTGTCACATGTCGTACACACCTGACCGTCCTAACCCTAACTGACCAGAGAACTTCGTGGGGATCGGCCCCATGGGTCTCCTCCACCTGAGTCTATGGCGCACAGTAGCCTCACTGTGTCCTAGCCACCAGTCTCACCCCTCCCTGACTGAGTTCTCAGTGCCCGTCCCTCTCACTGTCTAACAGTGTACATAGACAGAAAGCACAAATGGGTTACCTGTTCATGGCCACCTTCAAGAAAGATCCCCAGAACCAGAGATGACAGAGCCCAAGCCACTAGCTGTCTTACAGAAGAGGAAATGACAGACAAGCTGGAGGGTCATCTCAAGCAGCCACTCACCATCAGAGCCGTCACTATCTGGGGGCAAGAACGCCATAGCAAACTCGCCTTTTCTCCACTGAGTGGACATTTGAGCAGCAGGTTGAGTAGTCTAATGGCACACAAAACAACCTGAAACAAAAAGGCAAAGTTTAGCACTGAAATAGCCAATCCCCTGAGAGAATGCCATAGGAGAGGAGAGCCTTTTACTGGTACTGACATGTTATTGGGCTCAGGAACAAGGACAAAAACTGGTCAGGGTTGAGTTTTAAGAGCAAGGACCATCTTTTACATTTGTGCAGATAGGAAGCAATAATGAGGAGTTTGACTCAAGCAAAATAGGGTCTTTGGGAAGCACCTCACTAAACTAGTCACAAATCAAAATTGGTCCAGGACACCAAGTTCAGTGAGGCACAAAGATTGGCCTAATCATAGACTCCATTTTGCCAAGATGCTAATCATAGAGACACTATTACTTCTCTGATCAAGAACTACACAAGAACTGGGCAATGGAGGTGCACATCTCTAATCCCAGCGCTCAGGAGGCATCTCTGATTTCAAGGCCAGCCTGGTCTACAGAGCGAGTTCTAGGACATCCAAGGATGTGTTATACAAAGAAACTCTGTCTCAGAGAAAAAAAATACACAGGGGAGCTGGAGCGATGCCTTAGTGGTTAAGAGGGAGAGTCTTCCGGAGGACCTGGGCTAGATTTCCCACGTGTACACTGTGGCTTACAATCATCTCACTCCAGTCCCAGGGTATTTATCTGATGGCCTCTGCCTCTGCAGACACAAGGCATGCAGAAGGTGTACACATACACACGCAGGCAAAACACCCACACCACTAAAGGAAAATTTAAAAGATTAAAAACAAAACTATGCAAGGCAAGGTTTAAAGGAAACACAGGGTGAGATGCTGTGTGGTAGGCGTGTCCTCTAAGCCAGAGGACAGGCAGGCAGGTTCTTTTACTACAGGTTCCACAAGGAATGGCCTGGCCTTGTGTCCTGCTTCTCAGTGTTACAACAGCCTCTTTCTCTCCTAAGACTATGAAGTCACACAACCCAGCTGGATCCAGATTTCTGCCCTGTGCACTCTTCCCTTGCCTTCTCTTGATTGCACAAACCTGCAAATCTGACTGTTGCCAATTTCCTGCATATCTAGATGATATATCTACCCATTGTAGTTTGGTGCCTTTGTGTCCTTTTTCATAATTGTACCCCTTTGCCCCAGCAGACATACACTGCTATCCTATGCACACCCGCTGTCCCTTCAAATTCTTCATTCTTCAATGCTCACTTCAAGTTTCCTTTGACTATGAAGCCTTCTCTATTTAACTGGCGTAATAAACTCTTGGGTGTTATTTTCTCCACCAAATCATTTGCTGATGAAAGCCCAGAGACCTAGAGTCCTTTTCAAAGCTGGATCCCAATTGTGCCACAAAGAAATACAATGTAAGTTCCAGAGACAGGCAAGTGTGGCAGGCAACTGGTGGGGATGGCGAGGTCCTCAGGCCTTCATGCTCATGGGTAAGGGTCTGAACTATGCCCCTTGCCAGAACTCAGTTACCCACTAACTGTCCTCTAATCCAGATCAAAAACCCAGATGTTGATGTTGTCAATGACCAGGAATCAAGAAGCCACTAATGAGGCTAGACATTAACAGTATATATCTGTATTAATAGTACTTGATAGGTTGAGGCAGGAGATTATAAATTCAGGACTGGGCTGCAATAGCAAGCTCAGGAAAAGAAGAGGAGGAGAAGCAGCAACCGCCTAGACCAGTCTATGGAGACTTTTTCCCTCAAGTGTCACTGGGAGTATCTGACCAGAAATCATCCTCGATCGTCCTCACTTCTGAGTTGTGAAAGGCGTTCTACATGGACACTGACTGGGCTTATAAACTGAGAGCTCAAGAGCTTTTTTTCTTTTTTGTAGGTGTTGGGATTTGAACCCAGGGCCTCATGAATGCAATACAGACATTCTACCAACTAAGCAATATACACAGAGCGTGTGCGCACGTGCACACACACACCCAAGTGATTCTGGTCTATAGCTGTCTGACCATATCAAGTTCTTTTCAAAAAAGCAAATGAGGGCAACTCTTTGAGAAACTCACAACCATGTTCTCAAATATGTCTTATTTTCTCACAAGCATCTCTCTTAATCTTCATTCTTAACTCTTTTAATAATGTTCCCAAAAGACTGTGGTAGATGGAATGAACTTGTAGACATTTTTATATGGTCTTTATATATATTTCGCATCTCATGTAATGAGAGCACACATCTGTAATTCTGAAGAAACTCTCCTGTGAGGAGTAAGACCTCTTTGGTGGCAACTAGATAGTCCACAACTAGGCTCCCTCCCACAGCTCCTGCTCTGCCTCCGCTCTGTCCGGCAAATTTGTTTAGTTTTTGAAGTGACACAAACTTTCAAACAATTCTTCCTTTCTCCAGGAATGACTACCACTCCAGGCCTGTAACAAAAGAAAGAAGATAGCCACCTGTAGATCCGACCTCCATGCCTGAGTGACATCCAGCCCCTGAAGAATAGACTGCAGTACCATCCCAAAGTGCTCTGTTGTCTCAGCCTTAAACATTTGGGTGAGCAGGGCTCCCAGATGAGGCTCAGTATCCTGAGTGACTGGAGCAGGTATGCATGGACCTGCAGGAAAAGAAGCCAACACTGTTATGATCTGAGTGAAGTGACAGTGATCTGTGAAGCTGCCACATGATGACAACATGCAGCATTACTAACACGAGTTAACAGGCCAACGAGTCAACAGTACAAAAGATACAGTAGTGGTGAAAGTCAGAGCAGATGCTCATGTGCCCTTCTTTTTTTTTTTTTTTTTTTTTTGGTTCTTTTTTTCGGAGCTGGGGACCGAACCCAGGGCCTTGTGCTTCCTAGGTAAGCGCTCTACCACTGAGCTAAATCCCCAGCCCCTCATGTGCCCTTCTTTTACCCAGAGCTGTACCTATGCACAGTGCGTGCACACAGAAAATGCCAGTGAGCATTGCTCTTTATCTATCTTTCTTATACAATCATTAATGGTGCAGAAGTGGGATATTTTTAAATACCCAGATGTGGGGAGACAAAACAACCCTAGACTTTCTTAAAGGCCCCGATGAAAGGACAAAGTGAACTTAAGTTCTGTATCCTTGTCCAGGAGTGGACTTGACAAGGCCAGTATAGAGCTGGAGTCAATGCCTCCAGAGTCAAAGCTACAGCTTCTGGGAACCCAACTCTCCCCCCTGGACTGCTGTTATCAGTCCTAAATAAGGCAACTAAGGTAGCTGAGGCTCTGCCCCAGTGGTCTGAGGTACCACAGGCCCAAGAACATAAAAGTAAGGTTAGAACGGCCTCATATCACTAGAGGTACGGAAAGGGGATGCACTAATTCTGCTAAACAAATTGACAGCAACCACAACTTCAGATGCCGGCTGCCAACCTGAGACACTCACCTGGAATGCTGTCACAAGCTTTAATAAAAATTCAATGTTAGTTCCAGTATAAGGGAAAGACCATTCCCTGAGTTATTAACTGGAAAAAGATCATCAGAGCCAGGGTTTTTTCAGTTCATCCACTCTTGAGTCTTAGACAAAAAGGCCATTGACAGGAAGACAACAGCAACACTATTCAATCCATACACCCGGATCTGGTAGCAGCCCAGGCAGGCCAGGTGGCTTCACTCCTAAAAGTCCGACCCTAAGAAGTAGCTCCTCTATGAAAATCAACCGAGCACACACGCTACTCTGCATGCACTCTTGCCCCCCAACCCTCAAAGACAACGGAATTCCTACTCTAGCTCCTCAGCAACCCCCAAAACTAAAAAGAAAGCCTCTGTTGTTTGTGATAGATACAAACTACTGACTAGAAACAAGACATCAGGCTTGCTCATCTCTGTCTGCTTTAGGGAGTAACTATTTTACACACACACACACACACACACACACACACACACACAACACACACACACACACACACACACACACACACACACACACACACACACACTATAAGATTTTATCTTCTTTTTGTTTGGATTTTGAGAAGAAGTCTTATGTATTCTTGGCCTGGAAACTGCTCTGCAGACTAGCTTCAAACTTACAGAGTTCCACCTACCTCTGCAGTCCTGGAATTCAGGGCATGTGCCACCATGTCCTGCCACAAAGAACTCTTTTCTACTGTGTTTGGTTAACATTAATATTTTTAGATGTTTCTAAATCATCTTTATAACTATTTGAATGGCTACATAAGATCCTTCAGGTGTCAGTTTTGTGCAGGAAGACATCAGCTCTCACTAGTCCATGTCTAAGGTCTTAGCTGACCTCAAAGGATGATACCTCATTAACATAGATGACACCAGGTCAGTCTATTTAACTACACACACACACATACATTATTGATCAGGCAGAATTGGGGTACTGAGAAAAGCAGTTTCCATAATTTTCAAAGTTAATCTATACCACTATAAACCTGAAATAGGAGTTTTCCCTAGGTGAGATGACCGAGATGTATGAGTCATCTGTGGCCAGGGAAAATTAAAACCCAAAAGATAAGAACTCAAAACTATAAATGGGGATTGACAAGATGGCTCAATGGTTAAGGTCATATATGTTCAGACAGAAGACCCAAATTAAGTTTCCAGCATCCATGACGCTGTAGAGTTACAAATGTGTAACTCTAGCTGCAAAGAATCAGCAACCATCCTCTGGACTCTACAGGTACCTGCACTCACATGTGCACACACACACACACAGACCCACACATATACACATGATTTAAAAACAAATCTGGGTACGGAATTGGAGATGAGCCAGGTCCACATAATGAGGTCCATGCCAGCTATGACAAAGTAAGTTCCTGCTTCACAAACAAAGCAAGAATGTGCAGAAAATAATCCCTAATATATGAGAGACAGAGACACCTAGAATAGGGAAGGGAAAACTGGGAAGTGACTGATTACATGTGCCAATATAGAAAGAGGAAATGCATGCCTTGGGGGGTATCACCCTGTTCAAGGCGGGAGGCCGAACCAGTTGTGGTACACACATAGCGGTAGGATATGCTGAAGAGACAGAGGCATGTGAGTGAGTCCCTAAGACATGAAGCACGGTAACGTGGTAACTTGGCCATGGAGTCCATTGACTTCAGCGTCTGCAACACAGGATCAGCTCATAAAGAAACATCTTCCCAGGGCTAAGGAGATGTCTCGGAGGTTAAAGCCAGGGGCTGTAAATCCGGAGAACCAGGTCTGACTCCCAGCGCCCACGTGGTAGCTCACAACCATCAGTAACTTCAGTCCAGGGCATCGGACACCGTCCTCTAGCTTGAGGGCACCAGTCACACAGACACACGTGCATGCAAAATATCCATACACATTAATTTAAAGCACCAAAAAACACACCTTACCTGTAAGAACTTTCTGCACAGAATAAAATATGGAAGCAAAAACAGAGCTCTCCTTGGAATGGAACTCTGGGGCCAAAAGGAACAAGGTTAGAAATCGCAACGCCGCCTGGAAAGACTGAGTATTCCCCGACAGGGCTGGCAACTCCTCCAGCAACTGAGTGTAGACATCCTGGTAAAGTGTCACATGAGAAAGCAGTGCTCTGTCGGTATCCACCACTTGAGCAATTTTGGGCTGTCCTTCCCTGAGGTGCTGGCTCAGGTCTACTTCTAAAAGTGTAGGGACAGCTGAGAGGAGAACTGAAGGCAGGCGGCGGCGGCAGCCTGTAGTCCCAGGCACTAAGCAGAGCTGCAGCATGGCCCCCATCTGCATCATGGCCTGCTGCAGCAGCTCAGGGAGTGCTGCTGGGGCCTCCAATAGCTGCCTCCGCTCCTTAACACAAGGCCCCAAACTTTGACACAATTTGGTTAGAGCCACCAGAAGCAGTTGCCTGCTCCGAAGGTTCTGGATATTCAATTCTTTGCTGGAAGCTCCCTTACTGTACTTGGAGAGAAAGGCAGTGATTTTCCCAAAATTGAGCACCAAGCTCAGCTTTGCTTGGATAAGCATTTGCATGAGCTGTTCCAAGAACACCCCTGACACTTGAAGAAGCTGCAGCCAAGCAGGGTCATCCTCCCTAACTTGAAACTCTGCACTGGCTTGCAACAGTGAAGTCAGCACCACCTCAAAGATGTCACTAACGTACATGACCCTGAATACGGAGCGGGCGTTCCTTCCTCTCTGCAGGCCACTGAGGAGCTGGTAGCACTTCACCAAGAACTGGAGGGCTAGGGGGCAAGAGCAATGCCCTAATGTGGAGACGGCCATGGAGAACAGCAGGAAAAACAAATGCACGTGGTAAGATGGCCAGAGGCTGTCCAGGTGGAGGGCAGAGATGACATCGAAGAGCTCCAGGAGGTCTTTCAGTTGATCTTCATGCAGCTTGATTGGAAAACCACTCTTGACCATGGATAGAAAATTCTGGGCAATTTCTCCTCTTGGTTCTACACCTTCAGATCCAACTTTGGCCAATCTGGTTTCCCAGTGAGCCACAAGTGTGTGGTAGTCCTTTCCAAAAAGCCAGGGGAGCTGCTGACTAAGACTCAGATCATTATGCGCACCAGAGCACAGAATGTTAGAACATTTTGCAATGATGCAAGTCAGGAAGGCAGAATAGAGGGACTGCATCTCTGGAAAGAGAGGGCTGTGAAGGAGGGCTGTGGATATTTTCTCAAGTGTGACATATGACTCACCAGGTGCCAAGCTTCCCTGGGCTTTACTTGTTGGTAAAGTTCTTAACAAGACAGTGGCCACATATCTCACATCATTCAAACAAAGATATGGTATTAAAACTGTAAGGTTTGATACAATCAAGTGCCAGTGTGCTACAGGATACAAGGACTCATTCATCGTCGACACCTGCCTATCCCAGGCAGTTACTGTCTTCTGACTTAAACAGTCTCTGCTAGAATCAAGAATGTGGGCAGTGTCAAACCTCAAGGTTTGAAGGGCTTCTTTGGACTGGGAACTAGTCCGAATTAAAGTCCTTTTCACCTTCTGAAGGTACAGCTGTTCTAAGCAGTACCTACTGAGAGACCTGGACTGGGCTATACACTTTTCCACCTTCTTCCAAAGCTCTGTTTCCACACCTGGTAGCAACAAAGGGAGGTTTGAGCTGTCCAGTGCAGCCCTGGCTAGGGAGACTGCCAGAGAATAATACTGGCTGCAGTGCAAACTCAGGGTAGTGTCCACCTGAGCCCAGGTGTAAGAGAGTAAGAGTGCAGAGTCACTCACCTTCTGCTGCCACGGCTCAGGCTCTGGGCTCCAGAGGTCCAGGAGAAGGCCCAAAAGGGGCTTCACAAGCTCTCTCAGCATCCTCTCCATCATGCACTGTGTCCGTCTGATGATGGGCAGAGGCATGTTATTGTCCAGACTCTGCATGTTGAACATGATGCAGTGTAGCAGAGAGCTAAGTGACATTGCCTTAAAAGCCATATCAGTATCACTCTGCAAACAGGGCATGACTAAAGACTGGAACTTATCCAGTACAAGGGACCATGTATCCAGGATCTGACTCAGTGGCAGCTCCAAAAAACAAGCACAGAGAGCCATAGAGAGGCCTGAGGCAAGCAAAGGCTGTCGAAGTGCCTCAGCAGCTGGACGGCAGATCACCTCTAAAAGCTCCTGAAACAACTGTGGCATCTGTCGGAGCTTGGCATACGTCTGGAAGACAGTGTTAATAAGTACCTCCTGGGCTTTTTTGGCTCGAAATTCTGTTACTTCTGCATCTATCCAAGCCGAAGACAACAGGTCATCCAGGTCTGGCTCTAAAATCAAATGATTTAGAGACATCAGAATCTTGAGGCAGCGAAACCAAGCTGGCACAGATGCTTGTGAATGGTTGATCAGCAGCTCAGCCACACGGCGGTAGAAGTGGAACTGTGTCTCCCCATGCCGAATCCTGTCAGCAGCTACATTGTAGATGTTACTGGTGGCCACTAAGTTTAGTAGTTGCTCTACAGCCAGAAGCTCTGTGGTCCAATCTGAGAGGGACAGGGCTTCCATCTGTCCCTCCTGCAGGTGTGAAATTTGCAAGCAGCCAAACAACCTGGGGAGAACCTGAAAGCAGAGAAACTGGTTTTCTTCCTTAAGGTATGAGTCCAGAAAGAGTCTGTACAACAAGGATACTGAGCTGGCCACAACCAAAGCATGCAGGTCTGATTTGACATAGTCAGGCTCCACCAGTCTCGTAATCACAGTGTCCATCGGAGTGAGGAGATTCTTCAGGACTCCCATCTTTACGTTCTCTTGTTGCTGTTCCAGGAGCTCCTCTTTATAGGATGAGAGTAAATCATATCGAAAAACGCCACCTCGAAGAACAGCATCAATCTTACTCCTGATATCTCGGCTCAGTACCTGCCATAGCTGACCCTGACTAGCCTGTGTCCATGTGCCCCCCAAAAGCAAGTGTCTCAGGACTAGGCAGGGCTGGAAGAGGTGGCCAGTCATATCTCCAAAGACACGCCTAGGGTTGGCTTGTTGCTGCTGAAGTTTGAGGTAATGGTCAAGAGCCAGATGAATGACCTCAAATAGCTTGGCTGTCATGGCTCCTTCTGGTTGTCTGCAGGCTGACCAGCAGAGCTGGCTCAGCAAAGCCACAATAAGCTCTGGTTTGGCTGTGTAGATGACAGCAAGGGCAGGTGCTGAGAGGATGCCCTGGCAGCAACTCAGGATGGCGCAGATACTCCTCTGGGATCCCGAAAGTGAGAACTCTTCGATTTTCTCATTTATGATCTGAATGTTAAGAAAGAAAAGAAAGCTCATGACTACCCAAAGCCACACCTGCTCAGAAAGCAGGAAAGAATCATTCCTCTGCAACGCTTGATGAGGAATAACCAGACCTTTCTACTTCTAATGAACTTGCCATACCCATCTCCTGTCAGTATCAACCCGGAAAAGATCTAGTGCCTTTCTAAACTTGCCAACCAATTCCAAAAGGCTGGGCTTTGCAAAACTTAAGTCAGTAGTCATTTTTTGTTTCGTTTATTCTTCTCTCATACAATACTTCCCAACTACAGCCTCCTCTCCCTCCACTCTTCCCAGTTCCTAACTAGTTCCATCTCCCCTCCTGCCTAGAACCTCAGTTCCTCCCTTTCCCTTCAGATAAGAGCAGGCCTCTCAGGGATATCAACCGAACATGGCATTAATAAGATGTAATAAAGACTAGGAATAAACCCTCACATCAAGGCTGGATGAGGCAACCCAGCAGGAAGAAAGGTTTAGACCCTAAATCTTTACCCGGTGTCCTCAGGTAGCATTTGCGTCATGACCTGGTGGATGTGGATGTATATATAAGATAGTCAGATTTTCCTACTAGAAACACCAAAGCAGGGAGCGATGTAACTCCACTGGAAGAGTAATTGCCTGACATGCATGAAGCTCTATGCTCAATCCCCAGCACTATATAAACCAAGTGTGGTCATGCTTGCCTGTAATCTCAGCACTCAGCACGTATAGACAAGATGATCAGAAGTTCAAGGTCATCCCCCAATCACCTAGTTAACTGGATGCCAGTCTATGACATATGAGCCTGTCTTTTTATCATATATTACAGACACCGCTTTTAGCTTTCAAAATTCCAAATTCAGACACTCAAGCAGGCAGGTCCAAAAATGCACTGTCAGGTCAGTGACCTGCTCCCAGCCTTCCAAACACCTAAGCATCAAAACTGTCTGATGTGCTAAGCTATTAGCCCCTGCACAAAGTAATCATCTCCACTCATGTTATTTTTTTTTTCTTTTTTCTTTTTTTCGGAGCTGGGGACCAAACCCAGGGCCTTGCGCTTGCTAGGCAAGCGCTCTACCACTGAGCTAAATCCCCAACCCCACTCATGTTATTACTAGCTTATTTTTTTAAAAGTTGCAGCAAATGTGCTGAATTCTAAGATGTCAACACATCACCAGTGGCCTCCAGATATTTTACTATATAGTTCATCAGTAAAAAATCTTTTCCATACTTAGACCTGAAAGCAGAACTTGTGTTCAAACTGTATGTGTCTTTTAGTAATATTTTATAACTATAAACATACATTTATTTTAAAACTTTTTTTTTTTTTTTGGTTCTTTTTTTCGGAGCTGGGGACCGAACCCAGGGCCTTGCGCTTCCTAGGTAAGCGCTCTACCACTGAGCTAAATCCCCAGTCCTATTTTAAAACTTTTAAGTATTATTCCTTAAATACAGAGACACTCTAGACTTGCGCAAAGACCAATCAGAGCAACCCATTTTTCAAAGTGTCACAATAAAGGGCGTGGTGGTCTTAAGAATTACTGCGCCATTTCTACTTCTTTGTTCTCTGTTCTGTTCCATTCTATTCTGTGAGGCTCTGGCTGAACAGCTTGGCAAACAGGTATATCCAGGTTCAAATCCCAACACTGCCACGTACTATTCATGTGAGGGCAGTTATATCCTCATGCCCTTTGAGCCTGTCATGAATACTAACTGCTCATTGGTACTAGAGTTTAATGGTAATACCTATTATCGTGGCATCTGAAAATATTGTTTTGACAATGAAGTTCAGACTTTTCTGATTTTAGTCAAAAATCCTTGAGATAAATTCCTGCCCATTTTGATCTTTGATCTCCCTCCAGAGAATTACAAGTGTCTGTATCTGTGTGTCAGTGTAGTTAGAATATGGTAGCTACCTTTCCCACTTAAAAGTAATCAAACCAGCTCTGATGATTCACATCCATGTTCACAGCACATGGGTATACAAAGAAGGAGGAATGTGGGTGTCAGAGCAGATGGTTATAGGCCAGGCGTGGTGGCCCATGCTTACAAATACCAGGTGGCAGAGGCACGCAGATCTTTTTGAGTTCACGGCCAGCCTGGTCTATGTAGAAAGTTCCAGGACATCCAGGGTTACAAAGAGAGACCCTGTTCAAAAGAGAAGTAGTTTTTGGGGAAGTGAGGGGATACTATTACTACTTCCTTCCCTTCCCTGAAATTTCCCACACAGTCACATAAGTTTCTAAAACAAGTTTAAGCAGTAACAAGAAATTTACAAAGATGCACAGAATACAACCAA
The DNA here is from genome assembly GCF_021556685.1 of Rattus norvegicus. NCBI lineage: Eukaryota > Metazoa > Chordata > Mammalia > Rodentia > Muridae > Rattus > Rattus norvegicus. The sequence goes on along the minus strand of NC_141552.1, from coordinate 67,299,511 downwards.
CAGAAGAGACCATTCTCTATTTACCTTGACAAGGGAAATCTGAAGATTTATAGTCTTTCCATTCTTGAGGAGATTCTGTAATCTCCTGCTATGTAGAATGTTATCTACATAGACCCAGAGCCTTTCAACAATATCTTCCTGCAGTTCAAGCTTCTTCTTATAAAATGCAACCAATGACTGTCTTGCCCAATCAAGTAAAACCTGGATTTGTAGAAAACATTATGTAAGTTTTTACATGAGAGAAAGATTTTCAACATTAAAGGGACACCCAGGCATGACCAAATTCTATTGCAAGAAAAACAAAACATTTCCTGTTAAAATATGTCTGCAGTATCAGTTACCACTGAGGGTGAAACACTGCAGGAGGAGCACTGCAGTCTATAAGTTCAAGATGACTGGTAACACAGCCAGAGCCTGTTTGAAACAAATAGTCTGAACATGGTTCCACATGCTATTAGTATCAGCACTTGGAAGCTGAGGCCAAACGATCTCAACTCAATGGTAGCATGAGATGTACAGTGAAAGCATATTTTTAAATCATTTTTGTCAACATTACATAATAATATGTTTTGAAATCTTGAAAAAATCTTGAAATGTTTATTAAGGAAAAACAATAATGTTGTGGAGCACTTTTGGGGCCACTTGGCAGGAATGTGACATTGGGCCAGGACAGGGGAAGTTAGCTCAGGCAGGAATCTGATTTTGAGCTAGAACAAGAAGACCTCAAGCAAGAGTTTGACTTTGGCCTAAGACAGGGAAGTAGGCTCAGATAATCTTGGTCAATCTTATAAACCCTTAGAAACAGTGATCATGGGACTTTGCTTATTGTCTTGTTCCTTGACTATTTGTGTTTACTGTCTTGCTTGTTCCCTTAACCTGTGGAGCTTATGGAGTGGAGGTGGGGGTGGGGTAGGGAGGACAATTCAGCCTCCCAGGCCAGGAGGGAAGGGGGATTCCAGCCTCCCTGGGGCCTGGAGCACAGCTGTGGCCAGGCCACAATACCAGGAATGCTGCAGCCCCAACCCCAGAGAGTAGGCATCTAATCTTGGGGTCCTCTCCTGCCCCTTGAGGTCAGTGCAATGCCCTTGATGTCACCCTAGAGGTGACACAGTGGATCTTTTTTAGAAAATTATTACATGGGCTTGGAGAGATGGCTCAGTGCACTAAGAGCACTGACTGCTCTTCCAGAGGTCCTGAGTTCAATTCCCAGCAACCACATGGTGGCTCACAACCATCTGTATTAGGACCTGATACCCTCTTCTGGTGTGTCTGAAGACAGTGACAATGTACTCAGATACATAAAATAAGTCTTTAAAAAAAAAAAAAGAATCCCATTACAACAGCATTATAATTGGTACCTGTTTCTAGCTCTCCTTCACACATAGACTAGCACTTCCTGATGTCTCAACCTTCCACCTAGCAAACTGAAAGCTCCCACCGCTTCATCACTGATATTACACTTCCAGTGACGTTTTTTCCCCAACATGTTTTCTAATCTTTGAAATAAATGTCAATATCCAAGTTGTGCATATAATTATTTTAGCTCATAAAATGTATAAGTTTTACATTAAACTTACTTGTTCTTTATTTGGTAGAAAGCACTGATGAGAAATCCAAGCAAAGTGAGCTAATTTTAGTTTATCTTCCCAGGAAGTTGTCTTGCTTTTAAGTTTAAAGGAAATACCAGAATAAACAGCAGCCATTGTTACACGTCTTCTACAATTAAAAAGGGAAAACAGTATTATAGTAAGGCCTACCTGAACAAACATCAGAAAACGAACAGTATCTTTAAAAAACTGTTTTACGAATATGTAACCAAGGTGGTTAAAAGAGGGCATTTTGAGACTAGCATACAAACAGTTGTAAGCTGGCCACCATGTAGGTGCTAGGAACTGAGCCCAGGTCCTCTCCAAGAACAGCAGTGCTCTTAACTGTTGGGTCACCTCTTTAACCCCTCACCATATACCTTATCGAGTACGACTGGGAAGCAGAGGCCAGCCAAGGATACATGTGAGATGTTGTGTCATATACTTAGTTAATCTGAAACTGGCTTTCAGCAAAAGCAGATAGACAATAGATCATCAATACTGCTGTGATCACACATCACACTTAGAGAATACAGGAACTCAATGAGGAAAAATTAAAGTGTAGAACCACTCACAGGATGACAGTCACCACACACGATTTCAGATCAAAGAGATGCTTTAGCAATAGCTTCTAAAATGTACAGGATTAGCACTACTAAATAAGCAAAAAAGCAAGCAATACTGTGCTTGAAGAAAACATGCTTCTTGAGGTGAAAGAGAAGTCAGGTGTTGTGGCTGAGGGAACAGCTCAACAGTAAAGAACACTTGTTACTCCTGAAGAGAGCCCAAGTTCAGTTCCTAACCCCCACAACTATCGTAGGTCAATTTCCAGGGGATTCTGCATCTTCTCCCCAGGATCCTTCATGTATGTCAGGCCAAAGAAGGCAAGAAAGACAGAAAGAGAAAGAAGTCAGGCATTAAATTGATTTCAATAAAAATGCTGTTATTTCTACAATAACAGTAACTTCTCTCTCTCTCTCTCTCTCTCTCTCTCTCTCTCACACACACACACACACACACACACACACATACACACGGTTACGTCAGACAAAAAAGCATATACATCTTTTAAAAACTGTGACAATACAATAAAATCCCAAGTAACAAAGTCAAGAATACATTAACAACTTCCAATCGCTATGAACTGCAGCCAAACCTTTTGAGTTTTTAAAAGTCATAAAAAGTTTTCCTTAAGGTAAAACAAATTAGCTCAAAAAAAAAAAAAGATAAACATTCACCATACTACTGTGTCAAGGCAGGAGGCTGTGCACTTTGGAAAGTTTACTACATTCCTTCAGAACTGAGGCGCATCCCTTCCTGTCCCGGGCCCTCAAATTTCCTCGGAAGGGACTGGGGGGGAGGGGGGGGTGTCTCAACCTGTGGGTCACGCCCCCACAGGGCTGCACTCCAGATACTTTACTTACACTATGTTTCATGAGGAAGATTACAATTATAAAATTGTAACTTTAGGGCCGCGGGGAGGGGGTGGGGTGGGGTGATCACCACAACACGAACTGCACTAATGGAGCGCAGGACTAGGAAGATTGAGAACCGCTGTTCTAAGGGCTGGAAAGGACACCTCAGTGGTTAGGGTTACTTACTGCTCCCCACCCCCACCCCCGGCCCGCCCCAAGAAGCCAGGTTCGAGTCCCGTACCCTACATCCCGGCTCACAACTGCCTGCATCTCCAGTTCTAGACCTAACGCTCTCTTCTAACTCCTGAGGGTGTACAAAGGCGTGCGGAGGGGCAAGACACTCGTGCAAATAAAATGTGGACAAGGAGGTGGAGGACAAGAGGTAGAGGAGTTGGAGAAGAAAAGGGGGAGGGAGGGAATTGGAGGAGGAGGAGGAGGAGGGGGAGGGGAGGGGGAGGGGGAGGGGGAGGAGGAGGAGGTGGTGGTGGTGGTGGTGGTGGTGGTTCAGGTTCTTCTAGATTGGTACCTTCAAATCCTACTACCCGGATCGGGGCTCCCTCGGGTCCGAGCTCCATGTAGGAGATCGGGGCGCTCTCTAAAGTGGGTTTCTCTCAGAGATCAGGGTTCTCTCAAGGGGAGCTCCTTCAGATGCGGTTAAAGCCTTCAGAACCTCAAGTAGGGTTCCCTCAGGAAAAATACCTCAGTGTGGGGTTCCCTTACAGAGCGGGAAATCCCTCCCGCAGGGCTTCCTCAGTTCCCGTCTCTCCAGCCGGGTTCCCTCCAGTTGCTGTCCGGATCCGCCAAAGCGGCGTCCCAACACCAACACCAAACTCCTCAGCGGTCCGCTCACCTGGGACCTCCACAGCCCCGAGCCACACGTGAGGGAGGCGCTTCCGGCAGACGTTGACGCCAACGGCTCGGGGCGGGGAGGGGCGTCACGCAGACATCGCTAGAGGAGCGCCGAGCGCGCCCTGGCTGGCCGCGGCGTCGCGCGTCCGCGGCCTAGCCCGGCGCGCCCGCTCCGTCAGGCGGTCATGGGGCGGCCACCGAGAATCCCAGGCGCGGCAGGACGTAGGGCGCGGGGACCCGGCTAGCGGACCGCGGTACGGAGTCCTGCGGCGGGCAACTGATACGGAAGCAGCCGGTGCCGGGGCGGCGGCGGGGCAGCGGGAGCCGCCTGGGATGTTCAGTGAGTGCGGGCGGGGCGCGGGACGGGGGGGGAGGGGAGGGGACGCGGGGGAGGGGCCTCGGGCGAGCGGCTCGTTCGCTCGCGCGCGCGCGCGTCTCTGCGAAGTCCCGGCCTCCTCGCGCGCGCGCGCGCGCGGTTTAGAGCGACCCCGCACGTGGCGGCCCCGGCTGCACGCGCCCGGAGACCCCGCGGCCCCGCCGGGCGCCCTCGCGCGAAGCCAACTGTGCGAGCTCACGAGGGCGCTCGGCGGAAGTGGGCAGCGGACGGACGGCTCGCGGCGGCTGCCGCCGGGAGACGCAGCCCGGCGGACCTCGCAGGCGCTCTGGCTCCGGCGTCGAGAGGTGAGTTCCCCCCTGGCCGGGACCCTGGCCGGGACCCTGACCCGCAGGTGAATGGTCTCTGCCGGGAGTCCGCTCCAGCCCGGCCCGCCCTTTTGGAAAGTGAAGTAGGAAGGGAGTCCGCCTTCTCCCAGGTTACAGACTTCTTGGCTACTTAAACTCTTGAGGGGCTGAGTGTCACGGATGGGGTTGGTGACCACGGAGACTTAAGAGTTGCAGCCGTGCAGCTGGCATGCTTGCCTCGGTTTCTCCCGTAAAATGGGATGGTAATTTAAAACGACACTCAGCTGGTAGTGGTGGCGCACTCGGTAATCCCAACACTCTGTAGGCTGAGGCAGAAAGATTGCTGCGAATTTATTGTTGGCCAGCCTGGTGTACGAAGTGAGTTCTGCGACAGAGTGAGACTAGGTCTGAATACACACACTCACACTCGTGAGCCTTGTTTTATGAACTATAAAGCGAATATTAAAACGGAAAAACCGAAAAGTCAGTTCGTGCTTTCAGTATTTGCCATCAGTAATAAATTAGGTTCGTGTGTTTTGGGACAGTCTCTTCCACCTGTGAGATTTATGTGTGCTTGTGCCACTGAAGACAGGCGAAGACCCCTTCTGACTGCTTAGTAATTGGTTGCTTTTGTTAGTCTTCACTCTGTATGTTAGAATCTATGAACGGCATCGGGTGACAAAAGAGGGGACTTTGCTTTTTTTCTTTTTGACTTGTTCTAGCTTGATCTTGTGTAACACCAGCACTGCTCACCGAACACTACGAAGTCACGCTTCCAGCCTTCCACATAGCCATCAGCGTGTCAGCTGGTGAACTTCCAGGCTCTCAGTTGGAATAAGCATCAGAGAGCATGCGTAGGCCCCTGTGCTCTCCTAGGAGTCCAGTGTAGGATCAGTGGAGCATAGGGTGCAGGTTCAGACACTGTATCACAGGACTGCGTTCCCATCCAGGAACTACGACTTTGGGCAAGTTGTCTGACTACTACAGACCTCAGCTTTTTTCATCTGAAGAGTTTACCTGCCTATAGGGTAAAGGCAGATGGTCTGTGGGAAGTACTTAAGATGGTGTCTTGCTTAGCCGTGGAATGTTGAGTAAACATCAGGTAACAATGGCAGTGCAGGCAACAGTACTATGACATGGACTGCGATGGTGTTCCAGGCTCCAGGAGTAGAAGGGCAAAACCAAGAAGCCATGGGAGGAAGAGATAGCCAGACTGAGATTTGTCCACACCAGGTGAGCATTTGTGAGGGTGCCTCCAAAGGAGAGGGATTGGCCAAAGCCTACGTAAAAGGTGAGGAAATTCCAGAAAGTGAGAACAAAGATTGTTCTAGTGGGTAAACAGCAGATCAGTGCAACCTGGAAATGACATGGGTAGGTTTTATGTTTTATCCTCCAGTGAAAGCAGTGAGTTTTAAACTGGTGTATCACATTGGCTTTTTGGGAAGAAGGCCTGTGGTAATGCGGGACTGGGTAGAAGTAGAAAAGGCCATCCCTTCTGTGTCTAGCTTAGTACAGAAATTTTTAATCTGGATTTCAAAGCTTAGAGAATGCTGAAACAAAACATGAAGATACAAGTTGTTCTAGACAGTATTTCCTAAAAACTGTATTTTTGTGTATGTCGTGTACCAAGTTGCAAGGCTGGTTTCTTTTCGACGTCTCCCTGTGGTTAGATGGTGTTACCCCATGTTGCGGTCTCCCTACCAGGCAGCTCAGTCTTCAGGAGAGCACGCCAGGCTGGAGCAAGCCAGTGGTGTGGGTTTGGAACTTTGATTCAATCTCACCAAATCAGTTATATAAACAACAAAAATAAATGTTTACTGAGAATTGATTGCTGGGGTTATGTCTCAGAGACACAGGTACAGACCAGAGGTAAAATACGAACTAATCTGGAAATGGTGGTTTGTTCTTGTGGTCCTAGTGCAACAGGCCATAGCAAGGGGTTAGAAAGTTCAGGGTCAGGCTGACTAGGTACAGAGTTTAGGTAGGCTATCATGGGGTACATAGCAAAAACTCTGACGGGGTGCGGGATTGTAAAAGGGGAATGAGAAAGTGCTTATCTATCGATAGCTTGGGCTGAGACTTCCAGCAAGGAGAGCACATGTGGATTTGAATAAGAAGCCCTGTGAAGACTGAGGGTGACTTGGCTGCTGTGGAAAGCCTTAGGCTTCATCCCTATTGCCTAACCCCCACCTCCACCTCTCCCAAAAAAATCTTACTTGTGGTGACCTGGTAGGTAACATAAAATGCTTTGGAAAGCCAATTATATATGGCCTGGGACTCACTTGCAACAGTTCCTGTCTAGCCTCCTTAGTGCTCAGGTTAAGAATATGCCCCAGTAATGTAGAGTGGCTTAGTCCACTGGGGTTTCAGATGAGTGTAGACAGTTGGAGCACAGTTTGATACAATATGCCTTCTATGTCAATGAACTTTTACATAATGGTGTTTTGAATGGTGATGGCCCCCATAGACTAACTTGTGGTGTTTGTGTGTGTGTGGGAGGGGTTACCTTGTTTACATAGCCTTGGCTATACTGTCACTCACTATGTAGACCAGGGTTGCCTGCCTCCTGAGTAAGTGAAGCCGTATATCGCCACAATAAGGGATTAACCATGCCAGCATGGCTTGCATGTTTGGTGCCTTGATGACATTCTTTGGGGAAGGATTAGGAGGCGTTGCCTTCTTGGAGATGTATCACTGAGGGTTGGCTTTAAGATTTCAAAAGTCCATGCCAGGTCTAGTCTCTCTGTGCCTCCAACTTGTGGATAAGATGTAAGCTTTCAGCTACCGCTCCAGTGCTGTGCCTCGCTTGTCTGCTGCCATGCTCCTCACTGTGATACTCGTGGATCTACCCTCTGAAATAGGAAGCAGGCCCCCCCTTAAATGCTTGCTTTTGCCTGTTGGTGGTGGTGGTGGTGACGACGGTGGTGGGCATCAGTGGTAGTGGTGCACATCTTTAATCCCAGCACTCAAGAGACAGAGGCAGGTAAATTGTGAGTTTGAGGGCCTCCTGGTCTACAAAGCTAATTCCAGGACATCCAGGGCTATATAGAGAAACCCTGTTTGAACACATTACCACCACCACCACCAAAATACTTGCTTTTATACGTTGCTTTGGTCATGGTTTCCCTTTATTAGCAATAGAAAGGTAACCAAGAAAATAGACCTTCTCTTCCCCGAGCTCTAGAGACAGTATTCATGTAGAAATAAGATGCTTGTGGCGTTCCTGGCTCCTAGAACCAGGAGGCCAAAAGCCTAAAAGAAGTCCAGGCAGAAACCAAACAGCACTCAAACTGTCAGATCAGAATACAGGTTCATGCTATCTGTCCCTTCAGAAGACAGTAAGTAGGATAGGAGTTGATTCTTAATATTGCTTTAATCAGTGTTATCAGTCTGAGAAAGCAAAGATGCATATTGTGTCTTAAATCCCAGCTCCAGACAGCAGATTATATAAGGAGAGGAGGGTGTTGGAGACAACATGTCATTCACTCCGGAGCTCAGGCTGGACCCTTTGGTCTGCCACATTTCTGAGCCTTAGGGTGCCTGACGCTTCTCTCCTTATCTCTTCCTCTCCTCTCATTCTGTGGGTGTTTGAGTGCAGGCGTTGCTTCTTGAAATGCAGGGTTGGTGGGGGAGAGATGGCCCAGCGGTTAAGAGCACTGACTGCTCTTTCTGAGGTGTCCTGAGTTCAATTCCCAGCAACCACATGGTGATGCAAAACATCTGTAGGGATAGGATGCCCTCTTCTGGTGAGTCTGAGGACAGCAGTGGCTTACTTACATGTATTAAATAAACAAATCTTTTTTAAAGAAAAGAGAGAAATGCAGGGTTACGTTAGGTTCTGCTGGTCTCCACTCTGTACGCTTCCAGGAGCATCTGAGCTGAGGGTTAGCTCAGGACAAACTAACACTAATGACCTTGTGCACCGGATCCTTTTCACAGTGTAAAGTTTCTGCTTTTATGATACAGAATATGAAAATACTCTCTGTTCCACATTGCCTTTTCTTTTTGAGATGGGGGTTGTTTTGCCCTGGCTGTTCTAGAACTTGCTGTGTAGACCAACCTGTGCTTAACCCCCCAGAGATCTACCTGTCTCTGCCTCCTGGGTAGTGGAATTAAAGGGCATCATCACAAGCCATTCCATATCCCTGTCTTCTCCAGTGTCTCCCCATGGCTGCCTGTGTCTGTATCCTCCTGCTGGCCTCAGTGCCACTCTTGGCCTTGGTTTTCCCTGGGATTGAAATTATGGGTGTGCACCTAAGAAAACCCTCCCACTTGGCATGGTGTCCCACAGCTTTAACCCAGCACCCAGAAGTAAATCTATTTATGTTGAAGGGCTGCATGGTCTAGCAATGCAAGTTCCAGGCCAGCCAGAGCTAACAAAAACCCTTCTGTCTAGTGGACTGTCATCTGGGGAATAGTAGTAGTGAGTATGGAGAGACTTCATTGGGACAAGGGGACTTATTTAGAGATAGGTGAATGTCGAGATAGTCTAGTTAAGAAATGTGTTGTGCTGTTAGTAGGAAGAACAAATGATTCTTTTTAGAAAGAAATTTCAAAAGAAATTAAGAGATTTCTTACAAGGGGCAAAGTATTTTATGAGACTGACTAGTTCTCTTGCTTTACTCATGGGTAGTAGCACCATTAAGTTGGCCAGGAGTTGTGTGTGATTCAGACCTACACTCTCAGCACTCCGGAAGCTGAGGTAAGAGCATTGCCCAGTTGTCTCTGAGGACAAGTTGAGCAGTGTCTAGCCCATCATGAGAACATGAACAAAAGATAGATTAAGACAGAAGGTGAGGACTCGCAGTCTTGAGTAGCAGCTCATTGTGGCTGAGCAGAGTCAGTCAGCTGGATAAGGAGACTGGTGTGGAAACACTAGGCTGGGATGTTGTAGACAAAATTTGTTAACCAAAGAAAATATGGAAATCTTGAAGGTGATAAAAAATCAGCCTTTTTCTCCCTTTTGAGATTTTATGTTAATAAGCTCTACCGCATATATGTAGTGCCCTTGAAGACCAGAATAGAGTGGCAGAGCCCCAGAGACTAGAATTGCACACAGTTGTAAACTGCCATGTGGGTTCTAGGAATTGAACTCGTTCATGTCCTCTGGAAGAACACCTCTGAGCCGTCTATCCAGCCCAAGAAATCAGCTTCTGATGTTGTCCATGTTTTGTGGTTCCTAAATATAAACTTCATAGCCACCACCACCACTAAAACCCCAGATTTGTCCATTTCATCCTGAGCCCGGGTTATAGGCCTCGTTTACAAGCTCTTTTATTCCTTAAGAAAACTTCAGGAGAAAGCACAACTACAGTTGAAGCTTATTGCTGTGTCTGAGCAAAGATTCCCTTTGAAAGGCAATCATGTTTGGAGGTAGAGATGGGATCAGAAGTTCGAGGCCTTTCTCTGGTTACCTGCAGTAAATGTGAAGTCAGCCTGGATACATGAGACAGGGTCTGAGGGAAAGTCAGGGTTTAATGATGTGAGACACAGCTAAAACTCTACAGTGTGTAACACTTACTTCACCTTCGACTTACATCCCACAAAGCTAATTGAATACACTCTGTGACAGTGGAAGTTCTAGACTTTTGGGTGTCCACTTAGGTGACCTTTACATAGATCTTGCTCCATGGGATGGCACATGCCTGTTACTCCAGTATTGACGTGAGGCCTGGACATCTCAAGTTCAAGGACATCTTCAGAGAGAACTGACTTGGGCTATGTGAGATCCTGTGAAAAAATGAAACCAACCAGCAAAACAAAAGAGATGGGGAGAGGGGAACTTGAGTACCTTAGGTATTTTACATGGCATCTCAAACAAAAGTATAAAGTTTTAGACCCCCCACCCCCAGCTGTGGATTGAACCCAGGACCGCTCTACCACTGAACTAAATCCCCAAACCCTAATTCCAGACTTTTTAAAGCATGAGTTCACAATTAGGAAAAATAGACTCTTCATACCCTCAAAGCTGGCCCATAGTCAACAACTCTTATCAAGCTAACTTATGGGTTGTGTAGGAGTTAGATTCCCTGGGTTTACATTGAACTCATTCATGAGGCTTCCATGCTAAAGGAGTGACTTGTGTCTATATAGTAGTGTCTTGGCACTTCACAGGGCTGAGTACTTGCTGGTCTTAGACTTGGTTTTTCCTGCCTACTGTACTTGATAGTAAGTGGATGAGGCTGAGATACAGCATATCCTGATGGACTGGGGTTACCACGCCCTGCTCCAACAGGGAGGCCCTTCTCATACTGGGAAGTGTGGGAGGAGTCAGCAGCTTTTCTTTCCTGGTTGCTACTTGGAGTGGTCAAGGCTTGACGCTGCTGCTTTGTGGAGTGTTCCTGAAACGGAAGCCACCATTGAGATACAGGAGAAGGGCATTTGCTATCAGTTTTGTGTGAACCGAAAACTGAGAAGCCTTGAAATTTAAACAAAAGCTTGAATAATTATATCCAAGACCTTGCATTTTATTAGTGCTTTATTATGTTCACTGGAAAATGGGCAGGTATCTCATCTGAGTCTTAGGAGACTGGGATCTATTTTAAGGTGTACACACAGCTTGAGGACACATACACATGCCCATTTATGGACATCTTACCATGGAAATCCAGTTTCTCTGAGGCATTCTTTCATTCTTTTGCTTGAAATGTGTGCATCAGAATAGAACCAGCTAAGCCGGTTGAATCATGCCTATGGTATTTTGTGTTTCACATGGGCTATAAACACAGTTCCTGCTGAATTTCTGCCTTGAGGTCTTTGGCCCAGAAGCTGACTCACCTGTCCTCAGGGAGAGTCCTTGAGAGTAAAGGTAGTTGCATTCAAACAATCCCAACCAGGCAGTTAATTGGGGGTAAGTTCTTCTGTCAGTGTTTACAAACTTCTCTCAATGCTAAATGTAGTTAAATGTTTCGTTTAGGGTGGGGTTTCTCTGTGTAACAACCCTGACTGTCCTGGACTTGTAGGGCAGGCTGGCCTTGAATTTACAGCGACCCACCTGCCTCTGCTTCCTGAGTGCTGGGACTAAAGGCATGCATCACCACGCCCAGCTTTGTTTAGACAAAGCTAAACTCAATTTTATGTAGCCCTAGGCCAGTCTTTGTGCTTTGCCGTTCACTTCCTCCACATGCTAGGGTTACCGGTCTGGGCCACAACACAGTACTTTTCTCTCGTTTCTTTAACAGCTAGAGCATCTTTCCCCTCATCTGCAGACACGTATGTATTATCCTATCTTGAAGACAATCTCCAGTCTGTTCTCCCTGGTTGCCTGTATCTCTTAAGTTCCAGGATAGCCAGAGCTACACAGAGACACCCTGTCTTGAAAAACAACAGAAGGGCTTGATGGGAATGCTTGTGACTCAACCTGGGTACGTGTGTGCAGCTCCATGTCACTAAGCTTGCAGTGGGAACTGTGGAAGGTCTTGGTTTTTGAAATGTAGAGTTGGATTAGTTTAGCAGGGTTTAACACTGGGCACCGTGGAAAGCATCAGAGCAGGTATAGGATGATACAGGCAGGGCTGGAAGTCTTGACTCTCCTGTTTGTGCCACAGTAGGACAGAGTCATGGAGTCAGTTACTATATGTTTGGTCCGCCCATCACCACCCCCCACCCAGGGTCAGGGGGAATTTGTTGTGATGACTTAGTCTGTAGCCTAACTACCCCAACAACGGTCAGCTGTGGATGGGAAGTCCAAGGATCTAGTAGTTGCTCAGTCCCACAAGGCTGGTTGTTTAAGTAGATTACAACAGATGTGCTGGCAAGTAAATGCAAGCAAAGAAGAGCCAATCTTCCAATGTCCTTTTGCGGGTCTCCAGCAGGTGTGGCCCAGATTAAGGTGTGTACCACCAGCTGACCTTGAACTCATCTCCTTGCCTTAGTCTCCTGGGATTAAAGGTGTGTCCAACCTTGCCTAGGCCTAAGCTTTTCATGGCCACTGTGCCTCAAGGTCTCCGTGCTAAGATCCAGGTCAGAAACTTGTGTCTTCCAGCCTCAGGATCACAGGTGAGCCCTCCAATTCTGGATTGTAGTTCATTCCAGATATAGAAAAGTTGACAACCAGGAATGGCCATTACAAAGGACACAGACCCACCAGGAATGAAGGTGTGGGCCACTCCTCCAGGAAAAGAGCAAAGACCTGCTGAGGTGCTTGTAGGGGGTGAAGGAAATACGGAATGGGTAGTGGAGGGAGGGAGTTAATGCCATCTAAGGCCACGTGACCAGCTGCAGAAACAAGGATTATAAAGTTCTATGAATGCTTCTGTATTGTTTTAAGAACACATTTGTATAGCTATTTGTGCTTTTTTCTAATTTCTTTAACACCAATCGGTATTTAAGTTGAGATACTAAGATAATGTTCCCAAGGGACATTGCTCCGATGTAAATTTACAAGTGTGTGTGTGATCGGACTAGGAATAGTTTATATCACGTTAGGCGTGTTCACGGCCTTGTTACTGTTTCATGTGGACAAGAGATACTATTTGTGTCAGATTGGTAAGATGTGGGCTGTTATGAACCCTAATAGTCGGGAACATTTTGTTTGTAACATACATGCTCTGTCTGTGCCTCCACTTTCCCTGTTTCCCGGCTGTGTGACTTTGGAAATACTGGAGGATTGGTCTCAGAGTATCTCACAAATCAGTTTAGAAGGAACAAGACATTAACTCTGGAAGCAGTGTGTTAGCCAAGTAACCAGGGAAAATGTATCCATGCACAACACACTGCAAGGAATTATAGGTGGATGAGAGAGGTAAAGTCTTGAAAGGTATTTAACGAAAAAAATAACAGCTGGAGAGAGAGTGCAGCAGGGAAGGGTACTGAATGCTCCTCCAGAGGACTGGGTTTGATTCCCAGCACCCATGTGACAGCTCACAGCCATCTGTGACTCTAGTTCCAGGGGATCCAATGGCACAAATGCTGTGCATAGACGCACATGCAGGCAGAACACGCACACACACATTTTAATTTTTTTTAACAGACCTGTAAAGATAACTTTTTAGTTTTTGAAACAGAATTTCTCTGTGTAGTCCCAGCTTACCTGGAATTCAGAGGTCCCCCAGCTTCTATCTCCCGGGTGCTGGAATTAAAGGTGTGCACCACTACTACCTGGCTGAAACAGATGAAATTTTCACAATTTTTTTTTTAATGTAAGTGATTTTCAAAGTAGAAGGCTGGTCCATATAGTGAAGCTGAACACTAAACACACCCTAAGCAGTCACGATGGAGCCCTGTGCAGCTGTGTAAGTGGGCAGGGGCTGGGCTGGGCTGCACTGGGAGGGGTGGCCGCTGGTTTAAAGAAGGCTGCTTTGACAGGCGTGAGTATCTGTGACTGTTGTGTGCATTTTAGAATGGACAACATGTTTTGATCCTAGAGAAGAAAATCTGATGGCTGTTTAATGTTTACAGTGGTATAAAGCATTATGGGTGTGTGATTGAGGTTATTTCTGAGTTAGTTAAAACCCAAAAACTGTGCACGCCTGTGAGGTCATTTGAAGTGGCAAGATCCACATCTCTGAGGTGGGAATACACACCTCTAACCTGGGCTGCATCTTCTGCTGACCAACTACTGGATTTTTGGACCTTCCATTCATAGGTAGTCATTGTTGGATTCGTTAGACCACAGGCTGTAAGCCTTTCTAATAAATCCTGTTTTCTCTATATTGGGAGAGGTTTATTCTATAAGAGCTGTTACTCTAGAGAACCCTGACTAATGGTAGTGGGGTTCCTAAAACATGATGGTTTTCATACAGATGCTCAGGTCCTCACCGCCCTCTTCAACCCCCACTGATTGCCTCGGTCTCCTCTGCTGCTTTCCGCTCTTCTCTGGTGCCTGCAGTAGTTTTTGAAGGATTGGTTTGGTAGTGGTGTTTGCTGCCTCAGCAGTGTGTATCATTGTTAGGGTTGGTTACAGAGGTGAGTGAGGGGTTACTATAGGCCCATCTCCCTCCTCCAACAAGGGATTTACTTTTCTTCGGCTTTTAGCTTTAATCCAGAGGGGCATCCAGTTGTGTGTCACCTACATGGCTCTAGACATTAATCTCAGCTCGTTAGTCCTCCTCGTGGCAAGTTCTAGCACCTGCCGAGCAGTCTGTCTGGCCAAGCTTCTCTTTTAAAATGCACTAGGGGGCAGAGTAGACCATGAGGCAGTGAAAGAAAGTGGAGGGAAGTTGCACTAAGGGAAGTGGAGAACTAGTCCTGAAGCAGGAATCCACTGGAGAGAGGAGGACACTGTTCAGCTGGAACTGAGTTGGGCACAAGTGAACCTAAGAAGTTCATCTTGTTGCCCTTGGTCATCTCTGTTGCTATAGTTTTCTGGCAAAGCACTGTTAAACACCATGACAATTGTAGATGTTCCTGTTCGTTATAGATTTGGTAGTGACAGAAAATACCCCCTTTCACTCACTTTTAAAAGCCTCAAATGAACTTAGATTATTTTGAAAAGTAATTTGTCTTGCTCAGGTTCTCCCACTTTTCTTAACAATTTATGTAACTCATGTCAACACATGGCCCAGCTACCCTTTCATGTTTCTCCTTTCTGTGTCTGTGGTTTGATTGAATAATTACAAATGTTTTAATTAAGATGGAAACACATTGCTTAAATCCTCAACTTCAGGTGACACCATTTTCTTTGTTTGGAGAGAAGGTTTCTCTGTGTAGGCCAGGCTACCCTGGCTCCCTAGTGCCACTGTGACTGGTGGGCATCATCTTTTTTTTTTTTTTTTTGACTGTTAAGAACTGTGCCCTGGATATGGTTGCACCATTATTTAATCCCTGTACTTGGAAGGCAGAAGCAGGCAGGATCTCTGAGTTTAAGGTCACACTGACCTACAAATCAACCAACACTGTCTCAAAGAAAGGGGGAAAGAAGAATGGGTGCAGTGCAGCTCACTGGTGGAGTGCAGCTCACTGGTTGGGTGCTTACTGACTTGTGCAAGGCTGTGGGACCCACCCTAGAGCCACACAAACCTCCCGTTGCTGGGTCCTCAGCTCGTCAGCGTCTGCTTACCCAGTGTCTGGGCATCTCGGGCCTTTATCTGATGCTGCCTTCTACTTGAGCTTGTACTGCACTGGCTCTTACGCTGCTAACAGCAGCTCTGACAGCAACAGAAATGGCCTAAGATTGAACTGGGCCTGCCTACTACATGCAAGGACCACTGGTTGAATGACAGTGTATCTGCTATCTGTCCCTTACACTTGCTTCCTGTGTTCCTTCTTCATAGGTCATGAAACGAGTGCGCACGGAGCAGGTTCAGGTGGCAGTGTCCTGCTACCTCAAACGCCGGCAGTACGTGGACTCAGAAGGCCCTTTGAAGCAAGGCCTGAGACTCTCACAGACCCCTGAGGAGATGGCGGCCAACCTCACAGGTATCAGGGTCCTATGGCTGGCCTGGAACAGGAGCTGTTAATGCCTACATGGATTCTCAGCAAAGAGTAGGCTACCAAGCCTTAGTGAGCAGCTTTGAGGGGCACTGGTTTCTAGGCCTTTCCTGTCTCTCAAAACTCACTGAATTTCTGGAGCCCCTCGCTAGAGTGTTTCCTTCCTCAGCATCCAGACTGTTTTATGTGCACCCAAGTAGTGCAACTTCTTTACCCTACAAGACCCTGAGTGTCTTGAACAGGTCCTCTCTGCTAGCATAGAACCTTGCTCCTGGGAGTCAGGCCTGTGCTGTGGGCGCACACTATAGCTTGATGGCTGGTCTAGTAAGCAACTCCAAGATTCTTAGAACTGAACATGATGGCTCCTACCTTTAATCCCAGCACTTGGGAGGCCAAAGTGGAAGAGCTGCCATTAGTTTGAGACCAGTTTGGAATATAGAGTGAGGTCTAAGCCAGAGTAGGAACCATAAGGAACACTCCATTATCAGGTTAGAGGACATGTGAGATCTGGAAATAGATTGTAGAACAATGATTAGGTGTTAAATATAGTTAGAGGGCCCAAGTTAGAACCAGCATTGTCTGAGGTGACCAGGAATTGGAAGGATTTTGACTGCCTGCTCTAGTTACCTCTGCGTTCTGGAGAGCAGACCTCTTCTTTTTTTTTTTTTTTTTTTTTTTTTTTTTTTGGTTCTTTTTTTCGGAGCTGGGGACCGAACCCAGGGCCTTGCGCTTCCTAGGTAAGCGCTCTACCACTGAGCTAAATCCCCAGCCCCTGAGCAGACCTCTTCTTAACACCTCCTCTTCTGTACACTGTGTTTGACTCCTTCTGTTCTACTGTATCCACTAATATCCCTCTATCTATAATGTAGTAGCTAGATAGGACATTTTCTTCAGGGCACTATAAAGATAACATCTGGAAGTCAAGGTCTGTACCACCTAAGTGGGTGCCTGCTACAAGGAATTTGAGAACATCTTTCTTCATTTGCAGAGCATCCGCTTCTCTGGATGTGGTGTGAAAGTTTACCTTAAAGTTACAGTAGGAATCGAGAGCAGCATAGTGTAGACTCTTCAGTGTGTTGTGCAGAAAGCTTACGTTTCTTTTAGGAAGCATAAATTCAGGCCAGGTGTGATGACACACTCCTGTAATTCCAGCATAAGGAGAAAAAAAGAAAGAAATTTCCAGGTCAGCTGGGGCTACATATTGTGACCCTCTCAGAAAAAGAAAGGGCATGTTTACATTCCAGAGAGCCAGACCCCAGGCTTCTTCCTTGTGCTAGCTTCCCAGAACACTACAGCCAGCCTCATTCCCCATTCCCCAGGAAGGCAAGTGAGCAGCAGTGTGCTGGTCTCTAACCTGCCCTGACCAGGATACTCTGTGGGAAGCTATTCGTGCCATGCTAAGTGGTGCCCCACACTCCCATCATCTGTGCTGCATGCTGTGCCGTCTTTCGCATCCAGGGGCAGTAGGCCCTGGGAGAGATGCTTCTCCCTCAGCATCCATAGCATAGCACTGAGCTAAGAAAATGCTGCTCAGGGAGAAAGAACATTTTGAATTTTTTTTTCCTATGTGCATTGGTGTTTTGCCTGCATTTATGCCAGGGGGTGGGGGGGTGTGATCAAGTCACTTGGCACTAGATTACAGACAGTTGTGAGCTGTCAGGGGTGCTGGGACTTGAACTTGGATCCTCTGGAGGCATGACCTGTCTCTTAGATTGACAAACCCAGGCCGTAGCACATGTATGTACCATGTTAACAGAGGCTAGACATTTTCAGATAAATCTCAGGAATGTTGCATGCATGTCTTCTCTTCACTTAAGCTGTTCAGGCCTCTGCCTAGTATTATGGGATATCAGAAGAGAAGGAAGACAAGGGGTGTTAGCAGCCTGTCCCAGTCTGTCAGGACCCTCGAGTCTTACTGAGAGATTCCCCTGTGCTCTGTGCCCTCTGTCCGTCCTGCTGTGTGGTGGATAGAAACTGCTTTCCTGCCTCTTGTCTCATGTGTCTTCCTCTCTAGTCCAATCAGAATCTGGTTGTGCCAATGCGGTGTCTGCAGCCCCTTGCCAGGCAGAACCCCAGCAATATGAAGTACAGTTTGGACGACTGAGGAACTTTCTCACTGGTGAGTACTTTTTAAGAAGTCAGATAGCATATTCTATCACAAGCATAGTGTTAGGGTTTAGAGAGTCAGGTACTTTTTATTTTTTTAAAGCACCACCACACTTTTAACACAGTGCTTGTATGCAAACAAAATTTCTGTGAGACTTAGATCTTAGGGTTAAGGATAGAGAACGCGGGGCTGGGGATTTAGCTCAGTGGTAGAGCGCTTACCTAGGAAGCGCAAGGCCCTGGGTTCGGTCCCCAGCTCCGAAAAAAAGAACCAAAAAAAAAAAAAAAAAAAGAGGATAGAGAACGCTGTGAGTCCTATTCTCTTTCCTGTGGCTTTTGGCACAGTAATTTATGACTTCCTCTGAATGAATGAAAGTCAAATCAGCCATGGACAAAATATCCTTGTGAAATGTATCTTGTCTCTTGGAGTAGTGCTCATAAGTCAGATGAAGTTAGCTGTTGTTGTATAGGCAGCCATAGATTGAATGACCATGGACAAAATCATGATGTGTGTTCCGTTTGCTGCTTCTTACTCAGTGGTGTGAGGCGTTTTCAAGCAGTTGCCTAAGCAGAGCCTCTTACCCCGTTGGGCACCTCCACATCCTTGCGTGTGGGGTGAAGAGGAAGCTGGATGGCTGGCCCAAACCATCCACGTCTTCTGGACGGATTGAGAGTCATCAGCAGACACTGGCTTAGTAGCAGTGCAGTGGCGTACACTTCCCATGCAGAAAGAAGCGCGCGTGTGCGTCTGTGTCTGTGTGTGTGTATTACATATAATAGATTGCGAATAGTGGCATCTTAGTACTTGGGAGGCAGAGACATGAAGATTGAGAGTTCGAGGACAGAGGACATCCTCATAGCAAAAACAAACCAGGAAAGGCTAAAGCCCATTAGGTAACCTGGCAACCTGAGCACAATCACCACATCCGGATCAGGAGAGGACCAAACTGCCAGTGTCTTCTGCCCTCCACACACATAACCTGACACACACTTAAACACAAAACAAATAAAGATCATTTCCAAAGACTGTATTAGGGTCTAGAGAAGTGGCTCGAGTTAAGAGCACCAGGTTTGGATCGAGGCATCCACAAAGTAGTTAGCAATCACCTATAACTCCAGTTCCAGGGCACGCCCTCTGCTGGCCTTTGAAGGCACCAGGCACGCAGGTGTACACAGACAGAGATGAAGGCAGAACACCCATATACAAAAATCATTTCCAAACAAAATTTAAAAGCTGTGTTTATGGGTTTGGTCCCCAGCTCCGAAAAAAAAGGGGGAAAAAAAAAAAGCTGTGTTTAAAAAAAATAAAAACCGACTGACTGATTGACTGACTTCCAGTGAGGAAACCAGATACAGTTCAGCCCCATAGGTGTACTTGTACCATGGAGGGACCCTATGAAGTCCGGTCCTGGATGTTGTCTACCTCATGACTATAGGATGACCCAGGAACAATAAGCCATCTTTTTTTTTTTTTTTTTTTTTTTGGTTCTTTTTTTCGGAGCTGGGGACCGAACCCGGGGCCATGCGCTCTACCACTGAGCTAAATCCCCAGCCCCACAATAAGCCATCTTTAATTGTAGAGTAATTTTAATCACAGACCAGGGTGCTTTCCTTGAGTGTCTCTCAGTCTCTCGGTGAGCCGGCCACACTGCTGCACATTTGGACGACCGCACCTTAGGTGTTACCTGTGCTCCTTCCTGCTGTGGAGTGGCCCTTTAATAGGCTGCAGAACATACAAACTGGCTTACATTTTTATTCAACTTACTTAAACATGAACAGATGTTACACTAAATATAAAACCTTCCTGTTTCTGTGCAAAATCCAAACTCATCACAGGTAAAACCCTAAAGGCAGTAAAGTTCATGTTACAGGGGCTGTAACAGGTGGATTTTGCCAAGGCCAACCCTGCTGCCCTCGAGTCTCTACATTGCTGTGGCTCTGAGCGAGTCGGGCCTGGCTCAGTGGTAGAGGTGGCTGTATCTGCAGAGCCCCACTCATTCTTTATCAGAGTGTCGTCGTGACACTTGAGTTTCCCACTAATGAGTAGTCTCGGTGACAAAATAATGTCTAATTTATACTTCTCACTACTGAGCAGTGGAATCTTTGAATGAATATTCTCATCATTGCGTAGGACAAACCAGCCTTGTTAGCCAATGAGTTTTTTTTTTCTTTTTTTTTAAGATTTATTTTTTTTATATGTAAGTACACTGTAGCTGTCTTCAGACACCAGAAGAGGACATCAGATCCCATTACAGATGGTTGTGAGCCACCATGTGGTTGCTGGGATTTGAACTCAGGACCTCTGGAAGAGCAGTCAGGGCTCTTAACGGCTGAGCCATCTCTCCAGCCCCAGAAGACTTCTTGACACAGGTTTTTTTCTGGCAGCCTGGAACGCCCTATGTAGATCACGTTGACCTCAAACACAGAAGTCCACCTGCCTCCCAAGCATTGGCATTAAAGGCATGAACCACCACCCCTAGCTTGTCACCAGAAGATTTTGAACATACCTGTGTTTCTAACTTGAAGCTTATCAGGATAAAAGTCTTTGTGTAGAACTCAGTCTGACTAGAACCTATCTCAGAAGTGTGGCTCTCTGACTTAAATAATGAAGAAGATGCTAGACTGTAGGCCTAAGCACGGCTGCTGAGCGGTCACAAAACATGGCCAAATCTCCTGACCTTGACTGAACCTCGTAGTCTGCTCTTCCATGTTTGATTGGGAAGACTTTAAAACTCTAGATCTGTATGGGCAGGAAATATGGGGTATCCAGCTGTAGGAGAAGCCTGTTTCTCCAGTGTTACTAAGTGTCACTGTTGTCGTTGCAGATTCTGACTCCCAGTACAGCCATGAAGTTATGCCTCTCCTCTACCCTCTCTTTGTCTACCTCCACCTCAACCTGGTCCAGAGTGGCCCCAAGAGCACCGTGGAAAGCTTCTATAGCCGCTTCCATGGAATGTTCCTGCAGAATGCAAGTCAGAAGGACATCATCGAGCAACTGCAGACCACGCAGACCATCCAGGATATTCTGTCAAACTTCCAGCTTCGTGCATTCCTGGACAACAAGTATGTGGTCCGTCTCCAGGAAGATAGCTACAACTACCTTATCCGCTACCTCCAAAGCGACAACAACACTGCCCTGTGCAAGGTGCTCGCCGTGCACATTCACTTGGACGTGCAGCCTGCTAAGAGGACAGACTACCAGCTGTATGCCAGTGGTGGCTCCTCCCGCAGTGAAAGCAGCAGCCTGGAGCCACCAGATGTGCCCAACCCTATCCTGCAGAACGAGGCTGCCCTGGAGGTCTTGCAGGAGAGTATCAAGCGGGTCAAGGATGGACCTCCCTCCCTCACCACCATCTGCTTCTACGCCTTCTATAACACAGAGCAGCTGCTGAATACCGCAGAGATCTCCTCTGACAGCAAACTGCTGGCTGCTGGGTTTGACAACTCCTGCATAAAGCTCTGGAGCTTGCGGTCCAAAAAACTGAAGTCAGAGCCCCACTGTGTGGACACATCCCGTGTCCGGCTGGCTTGTGACACTCTGGAGGAGGAGGAGAGCGAAGACGATGACGTAGGCACGGAAATGAAGATTCTGCGGGGACACTGTGGCCCAGTGTATAGCACACGGTTCCTCGCGGACAGCTCAGGGCTGCTCTCTTGTTCTGAAGATATGTCCATCAGGTACTGGGACCTGGGGAGCTTCACCAACACTGTGCTGTATCAGGGACATGCCTACCCTGTGTGGGACGTGGACATCAGCCCCTACAGCCTGTACTTTGCCAGTGGGTCCCATGACCGTACCGCCAGGCTGTGGTCTTTTGATCGGACGTACCCGCTGAGGATATATGCGGGGCACCTGGCAGATGTGGACTGTGTCAAATTCCACCCCAACTCAAACTACTTAGCTACTGGCTCCACTGACAAAACTGTTCGTCTATGGAGTGCCCAGCAGGGGAACTCAGTGCGGCTTTTTACAGGTCACCGAGGCCCCGTGCTCTCCCTCTCCTTTTCTCCCAATGGTAAGTACTTGGCATCTGCTGGTGAGGACCAGCGGTTAAAGTTGTGGGACTTGGCCTCTGGGACACTTTTTAAAGAACTGAGAGGCCACACGGACAGCATCACCAGTCTGGCCTTTAGCCCGGACAGCGGTCTGATTGCTTCTGCCTCCATGGACAACTCTGTACGCGTCTGGGACATCAGAAGCACGTGCTGCAACACACCAGCTGACGGCTCTTCTGGGGAGCTTGTGGGCGTGTACACTGGGCAGATGAGCAACGTCCTGAGTGTACAGTTCATGGCCTGCAACCTCCTCCTAGTGACTGGAATCACACAAGAGAATCAAGAACATTAAGTTTTGATCCAGGTGGCAGACTGGGTGGGGCTGGAAGAGTGGTCACAGTCCAGGACTTGCTAAAACTGAATCAGTGATTGCAAAAGAGCCTTCCCCTACCCCACATGCACTCTACACAGCCCTGGTGCATAAGACTCCAGTTGAGAGCTGGGAAGCTCCCCCCAGGCCTGAGGCCTCCTGCTTCATGCAGGCATCGTGCTTTTGCATCTGTCTCTTCCCAGTGGGTGTACTGGACAGCTGCAGAACTCTCCCTATAGCAGCTGTAGACAGTCTCTCCTGTGGCTGCCCCTTGAGGGAAGTGGGGACAAAACCAGGATTTTTATTATATAATTAATTTTATTATTGAGAAGAGGAAACCTAGCACTGGCAGCAAGTGACTCCTGGCACTGGCTATAATACTTGGAATTTTGAGGTTCAGGGAATTTAGACTCTGGTGGCCCAGTGTATCAGGAGAAAGGGGCACCATAACCATATGCTGTGCTTCTGTGGGCAGGCAGGCAGGTAGCGACTGAGCATGGGCTCCTGCAGTGATGGCGGCAGAGGTGGTTCTTCCATTGGCTGCACTTTTGTCAGCCTTTATACCCTGGGGAGAAGCACTGTGGTGGGCAGAGGGTGAGCCTCAGCGCTGCGCCAGTCACCTAGGGTTCCAGCCCTACACCATCAACAAATTATGATAAAGAGTAATTTTGAATAAGTCACAAGATAGACAAGAAATGCTGGATTTAAAGATAACTTTTTGTGGCTCGTTGGTCATTTTTCTCCCTCAATGACCTGCTTCCACCTCACTGCAGTGTTGATAGTGAACGGGATGAATCATGAGTGCACACTCAAAAATATCGACCATGCTCTAAGGACAAAGCAAGTTCTGATGTCTGCTAAAGGATTAAATATTTCTGTTTTCTGAAAAGAGTTATTTTGTATTTTGTTTTCTATTAAAATGTATTTAGTTTCAAAAATTTGTGGCATCTCATTTATACTTTGAGAATAGTCGAGCGCGTCACTGGTCCTAGAAGGATGCTTCTCACCTTTCTTCAGAGTAGTGGGCAGAACATTGGCCAGCCTAGTCACAAAGCAGCTTTAGAGGTCTAATGTATTCTTCGTATCATGCTCTTCCTGGGTTTCAGTCGGATTACCTACAGAAGGGATACATCAGTGTTACTAGCTGCTGACTAGAGGTAAGTGGGTGAAGGTCTATTTAATTTAGGAGGGTCCATGTAGCTGAACGTGACAGTACACACTTTTGTTTTTTGTTTTGTTTTTCTTTCCTTTTTTCAGAGCTGGGGACCGAACCCAGGGCCTTGTGCTTGCTAGGCAAGTGCTCTACCACTGAGCTAAATCCCCAACCCCCGACAGTACACACTTTTAATCCCAACACTCGTGAGGCAGATAAAAGTGGATCTCTAGGAGATTGAGGCTTGCCTGGTCTACATAGTTGCAGGACTCCAAGGGTTCATGATGTGGCACTATTTCAAACAAAAAGAAATCCCATTGTAAACTCAGAGAGGTCTAAAACCTAAATTAATAATAAATTGGAATAATTGGAAACAATTCCAAGATGAATGGTGTGGTGGCCTGTAATACTAGCACTTGGGAGGACAGGAAGAGTCAGGAATTTGAGACTAGCCTGGCCTACGTAAGACCTTGTCTCAAAACAGCAGAAACCAAAGAATAAGTAATGCTAAGGGTAAGATAGATTGGCTTTAACACTTTTCTATAGATAGACTGGCCTGGAGGTTCAGAACTGTGCTTGGAGTTGGTGTATCTTCTAGTCCACTTTATTAGAGAAATAAGTGAGAGCCGTTTATGCCGAGATGGTCCACGTGGAAGTCCTCACTTACGCTAGGAAAGCAGTGCAGGTAAGGTGGAAGGATTGAGTTTCTTTTCAATTTTCAGGAAAATGTATTGCTTTAAACACCTCTGTAGTAAACAGACTTGCAGTGTGTGCACCAGTCTTGGGTACACAGCTGTGATCCCACTATTTGAGAGGCAGAGAAAGGAGGACCACTGTAAGAGGCCAGCTTGGTACACAGGAGGAAGAAAGGAAAAAGCTGGGAAAAATAAAATTGGGAATGGCTGCATCCTGTGTTTGCCCTGCTTACAATGTCTTGGTTGCATAGAAGTCTGCTCAGTGTAGACTTAGAATTGTGTCTTTTTTCAGATTGATCTTTTACTACCTGTGGATTAAAACTGTACTTAGCCTTTCTTTCATAGTGCTATATTTTAGTGGAATCCTTGTTTTCTACACCAGCATACCTGTCACTGACACCCTGTCAAAAAGGAAAAGTGTCCACTATGGAATTTCCTTGTCTTGTGAAACTAAGGAAGGATACAGGCACTCCTTGTCCATTTGAGTCACTGAAGGCAATTTAGGTGATTGCAAGTCCGTGTTTCTCTAGGGACAGAATTTGTATTAGAAGGTGGTAAGCAAAACTAATACCATCTGTAACCCTGGTAATTGTCAACAAGCATCATCTGTAGTAGAGTTTCAAGCTGGCATTGCAATACTAGATGCTATGGAAGGACCATGGGCTGTAATTTACGTTAAGTATTTGCTGTAGGTCACCCAGAGCCAGGCCAGGTAGTGCAGCTGTCTAGAAGGTTGGAACAGGAACAGCAGGAAGTCTAAGACCAGACTGGGCAGCCTCTGCTAAAAGGGTTGGAGAGAGAACTCAGGTCACAAGCATTTATTCCCCCAGATGACCTGGTTTAGGGTCCTGGCACCCACTTGGTGGCTTAAAACCATCCTGAACTCTAGTCCTAAGGATTTGATGCCCTTTTCTGATCTTCATGAACACAATGATGAAAAAGCGGCTTAACCTCAGGTCACCACCACTGTGTACCCATCAGACAGTAGGGGAACCTGCTTCTCCCTGTGTTGGGTAGCTGTTGCCTCTAGATTGGAACATTCCCTCTTAGGAGAAGGCAGGAGTTCTCATGATCCTCTTCTGAGGTTATAAGCAGGTCCTAAGGGAGAGGGGTGCTGTCACAGTCTACACATTGTGCGTAGAACTCCAGGGATGTTAAGACTTCTGTTAAGGGCTGGAGAGATGGCTCAGTGGTTAAGAGCACTGACTGCTCTTCCAAAGGTCATGAGTTCAAATCCCAGCAACCACATGATGGCTCACGACCATCTGTGATGAGATCTGAGGCCCTCTACTGGTGTGTCTGAAGACAGCTGCAGTGTACTCATACATAAAATAAATCTTAAAAAAAAAAAAAAAAAAAAAAGACTTGTTAAGTCTTCATCCACCTGGGCATGGTGGAGCACATCATTAATCCCATCACTCAGGAGGCAAAGGCCAGCCTGATCTACATAGTTCTGGATTAATCAGGGCTACACAGACAAACCCTGTCTCAAACCAAAGAAAAGGAAAAGAAATCCTCGTGTTGGGGTGGGGTTTTGGTTGTGGCAGCTGCCCAAGTCACCTATGCTCCTCTAAGTCACCTGTAAAACCTGTTCATCAAGTTAGACTTGAATAACTTGTGGGCTGTAACTGTTCTATGGGTGAACAGAAATAGACTGGCAGGAAGAGAAGCCACACTCTAAAACCCTGGGCCTTAAAGCACAGCTAAAAATTATTTGCATTACTTAATGTTAACCTAAAATCCTTTACGTTCTAATTTTGAGCACTCCAGATCATTTTCCTGTCAGTAAGAGATGTTGAGGGGCTGGGGATTTAGCTCAGTGGTAGAGCGCTTGCCTAGGAAGCGCAAGGCCCTGGGTTCGGTCCCCAGCTCCGAAAAAAAGAACCAAAAAAAAAAAAAAAAAAAAAAGAGATGTTGAAGTTAGGACAACCTGACTTCCTCAGTGAGAGCTCTTGACACTGTAGCTCCCTGGAGGGAAAGGAGTGTCCTTCAAACAGCAAGACTGCACTCATGCCAGTATCCGCTATACTGAACACATCACACATGCCTCAGAGAAACCACACAACTACAGGTTCTTTTGCTGTAATTAGCTTGACTAAACTCCAGGTAATCCCCTGTCCTCTCCACCTAGGTCAGGATGGGAAGCACTTTCTCTAGAAGCAGTGGAGCCTGCTGGGTCTAGTCTAAAAGAATGGTGCTGTGACTTACACGAACAGAGCTTCCTTTTATACAGTCCTGTGATTGGTGCAGCCACCTCTGGCTATATAAGCAGTCTGTTCAGCTCACTTGTGGAGCGTGTTGCCTACAAAGAATATTGAACAGCATTAAGGAGAAAGGGCGGGGCCGGGAGCAAGAAGGATGGTAGAGTTGGACTTGGTGGTGAATCCCAGCAGCACGGAAGGCTGAGGCAAGATTATCCCAAGTTCAAAACCAATCTAAAATAAAGCAGACACTGGAGAGATGGCTCAGTGGTTTGGAGCACTGACCTATGCTTAATTACTAGTACCCACATAGCAGCTCATAATTA
This sequence comes from Rattus norvegicus, assembly GCF_021556685.1. Lineage (NCBI taxonomy): Eukaryota > Metazoa > Chordata > Mammalia > Rodentia > Muridae > Rattus > Rattus norvegicus. The sequence goes on along the minus strand of NC_141552.1, from coordinate 67,272,763 downwards.
CCTATAGCTCCAGTTCCAGGGACCCGACACTCTTCTGGCCTCCCTGATCACCAGGCATGCATGTGATACAGACATACATGCAGGCAAAACATCCACATAAAAAGAATTAGATGCCATTTTTAAAAAAAATTCCATTCTTCAAATATTTCTGAGCATCCATCGTGCCTCAGTGCTTAGCTGATTGAGGGGGATTGCCGCAAGTTTGAGGTCAGTCTGAACTACGGTGTGAAATTCTGTCTTAACATCCAAAAGGGGGGAAAAAGCCGGCAGAGGCAGAGCAGAGAGCAGGTGTTAAAGACAGAAGAGAGTGAAGGCACAGGGAGAACTCGGCCTGGCTGTAGAGTTTACAGGTCGTCAGTGCTTTAGAGCCAAGGGTCTCATCTCAGTCCAGACCCAGGAGCTTCAACACTGACCACGATTTAGTGCTGAGGAATCCTGGTACCTAAGCCCATTCATAAGCTCTAACACTGGTGTTGCCAAGGGTTGAAAAACCTCTCCTTCCTAAGCCTAAACAGAGCCTATAACACTAGATAGAGCCAAGGGTCCTGTTCCCCAAGGTCTGCACAGAGCATAACACAAGAGGGCGCCATCTGCCTGCCGTTCCCCTTTGCTCCTTAAGTACCTCTCCAAGAATTCTGATTTGTAGGCAGTCTGGAAAGCAGTATGGTGTCACCAAGAAAAGCACGTGTACGTTATGGTGTTGAGTGTAAACAAAGACACAAATTCCTGAACGGTGAGTCCTTCATACAGAGTTCTGAATCAACATCGTGTTACTTTTCCCATTGCTGTTAAAATGCCTTTAAAAAAAAAAAGATTTATTTGATGTATGTGAGTCCACTGTAGCTGTCTTCAGACACATCAGAAGAGGGCATTAGATCCCATTACAGATGGTTGTGAGCCACCATGTGGTTGCAGGGATTTGAACTCAGGACCTCTGGAAGAGCAGCACCGCCGTGTAGAGCACCTATTACCTGGCTTCCCCCACAGAAACTGATCTCACAGTTCTGGAGACTGTAGGTCCAACGTCAGCAGGTCCAGGGCTGGCTTCTCTTGAACCTGGGTTTATAGATGGGGCCATGCCTGTGGGTGTCTATTTTTATCTCCTGTTACTTAGGTTGTATTAGGCTAAGACCTGCTCATAGGCCTTTGTTTAATGATAATTTCTTCATTAAAGCTTTACCTCCAAACACAGTCCCATTCTGAGGAATTGTGAAGATTAAGATTGCAGTGTGAAAACTGGGGGTGTAATTTATCCCTAACCAGGGCTGTGTGTGTGTGCGTGTGCAGTGTTGGGTTGAAGTCAGGTCCTTATACATACTAGGCGGACACAATCAACGAGCTACATCCCTAGCCATTCATGTATTTGAGTTTTGAGATAAAGTCATACTAAATTGCCCAGCATGTATTTCCTTTGCAAGGCCTTGAAGTTGTGATCCTTCTGCCTCAGCTTCCTTGGGGATCACAGGCATTTACCACCAAATGGCATAGAAGCCCTTTAATAATCATTTCTATGCCTTAAAACAGATAACATCAAGCTTTTGATAGCTTGCAATGTATGATATCATAGTGAGGACATTGAGGTAGAATAAAATTTAAAAAGTTACTAGAGGGGGCTGGAGAGATGGCTCAGTAGTTAAGAGCACTGACTGCTCTTCCAGAGGTCCAGAGTTCAATTCCCAGCAACCACATGGTGGCTCACAACCATCTGTAACGGGATCCAATGCCCTCTTCTGGCGTCTGAAGACAGCTGCAGTGTACTTGCATACATAAAATAAATAAATAAATAAATAGATCTTTTTTTTAAAAAAGTTACTAGATACTGCTTTATTGATTGATTTAGTGATTTACCTGAAGCACTGCTTGTACTGCCTGTGTGCCAGGCACAACTTCGCTCGCCACCTCAAACAGAATGAGCAGGAGAAATGACTGAAACACTGGGTCAGTGCAGACATACAGTGCCCTGAACAACCTGACCGCCATGTAGGCTTCTTTAAAACCTGGCTTGTTTGACCTCCCCACCTTGTGCTTTTAGAGCAGCGGTTTTCAACCTGTGAGTCGTGACCACTTTGGGGGCTGCATATCAGAGATCTCGAATATCATATTGACATGGCAATCGGAACAGTAGCAAAACTGAGGTTATGAAGTAGCAACAAACTATTTATGGTTGGGGTCACCACAACATGAACTGTGCTAAAAGGTCGCAGGATTAGGAAAGGTCGGGAACTACCGTTTTAGAATATAAAATGAAAAAACAAACTGGACCCAGAATGGAAGCCGTTTAGGAGCTAGCTAGTGTCAGAGGGCATGTTCCAGAACGATCCCTCACACAGTCTCATGTTGATGGATCATGAAGTGGTGCGAGCCTTTAATTCCAGCACTGGGGAGGCGAAGGGAGGGTGATCTCTGAGTTCAGGCCAGCCAGGGCTACAGGGTGAGGCCCTGTCTTTAAAATAAACAAGACAACAGGGAGGGATAGGCAGCAGTGGCAGCTGGGATATAGTGGGCCTCGCTTCACAACATGGGGCCTTCTGAAGCTTAAAGACAAACCAAGGCAACATTCGGGGTTGTTTGGTTCGGATTGAAAATGGACACAGGGATTCACACCCGTGATCCTAGCATTTGGCAGGTAGAGGCAGCAGGGGCAAAAGTTCAAAGCCAGGCTGGAAAACACGAATACAAGATGAGGCGGCATGGCACGGAGTTTCTGACCAGAGAGGAGGAAGCCCAAAAGCTCCAGGCAAAATGATCATTGGTGTGTCACATTGTGAAGTCTGACTCTTGCAGGCCCCCTAGGAAGCCTCCGTTTGCTCTGCTGCTTACAGCTGATTAGGGTATTTCCAGCTCAGAGGGAGAAAGATAAGAAAAGCCGGCAGTGTGGCAGATGATATTTCAGAGTAAAGATGACCTCGAGTTATCAGGCACTGCCATGTTGAAAATTAACTAGGTTTGTGCGTGAGGTGTACGAGTTTACTGTATCTTTGAAGTAAAGATCTTTCCCAACTAAAACGTGAACAACTTTCTCACACTCGTCACCTGTTGGTCCCTCGTTCTTTGCTGAGCACTAAATCCTGGGCACGTTTTGACTTTGTGCCTGCATGGGGCAGTCATGCCTGCGAACTTTTCCAACACTTACTTAAGCTAAAGAACTGTCAGCACTTTTATTTCCTTTGGGGCTTTTTGTTTTTGTTTTTGTTTCTTTGTTTTAGTCAAACAAGATCTCTCCGTGCAGCTCAGCCTAGCCTGGAACTCAGGCTGGGGTTGAACACAAGGCAGTCTTCCGGATTCAGTCTTCCACATCCGCATCCGGGCTTTCTAGTTGTGAGCTACGGCACCCAACTCCTAGTGTGATGTTAAACAGGCGGTGGATACCAATGTCCCTTCCTTCGCATTCCCAGTCCTAACACTACGGCCTGAAGTAAAGAAAGATGCTGGCTTAAAAGGAAGAAATGTACCCTTCATCACATCAATTCACAGGCTTAAGGGTGGGCAGCTGCAAATCGGGAGGCAGCGGCTGCCTGGGCCAGGGCAACCAGGACTGTACTAGGAGATGCTGTCAAAAACCAAAAACAGTAACAATAGCTACATAGAGACATTCTGCCAAACAACAACAAAACCCAACAGAGACGCCACGTGTCACTCAACAAACTACCACAAACTGCCCTAAAGAACCCACCACCAAAGCAGCCCTGTGTCCATCCCATCTCCCATCGGGTGTTATTCTCATGTCTTTGTATTCCGTTGTTGTTTTGTTTTTTTGTTAAGAGTGGTGTTGATTTGCCCAAGTTTTTTCAGATTTTATGGAAATAGTCATTCTTTTCCATTCAAGGGTATTGAGATAATATATTAACGCATTTCCGAATAGCCAGTCACTTACTCCAGGATTAAATTATGTGCGCGTGGTGTGTGTGCACGTGAGTGCAGGCTCCCTCAGAGACATACATTATCGGAGTCCCTGGAGCTGCTGTTACAAGCAGTTGTGAACTGCCTGATGTGAATTCTAGGAATCCAAGAGCCGCAGGGTCTTTTTTTTTTTTTTTTTTTTCTTTTCTTTTAGACATTGTTTCACTATGTAACCCTGGCTGTCCTGAAACTCACTCTGTAGAGCAGGCTGGCTCAAACTCAGTTCACCCTGCGACTCCCCGGGGTTAGAATTCCTGCAGTAATGGGAAGAAAACTCAAGTCTTCTTGGGTCTCGGGGCTGCATTGTAAAGGACTTCCCACTGCTCCAACCTGTTCTCGTGGTGATGCTCACCTCTCCACCTCGGAACTTGACATGCAGGTGAGGCCCTTGTCTGAGTGTGAAAACATACAAAGATGCTGAAGTCTCAGGATCCAGACAAATATGGAAAATTCTTATATTCTTATTATTTTTGAGACTTTGTTTTTTAATGTAGTCCTGGCTATCCTGGGACTCTCTATGTAGACTAGGCTGGGCTGAAATTCAAAGAGTTCCATTCTACCTGCCTCTCCTTCCTGGGTGCTTGGATTAAAGGGGTGCTCAATGTCTGGGCCAAACATGGGGAATTTTCTAAGAGAGGAAAACAAAACAAAATAAAAAACATAAACTACAACTGCTTACTGGTTGGTTTTGTTTTTTCTTGTCTCTTTTTTTTCTGAACTTAAGTGACCCGGTACTCATGAAGTGAAGGCTGTATTACCCTCCCACTTCCTATTTTAATAAATGACTTTTCCAGGGTTGGGACTGGGGTAAAAAGAGGAAGAATCCTGCAAATTCGGAGACTTATGCGTTTGAAAGTCTGATGTTTTGTTCCTTAAGAGTTTTTTCCATTCGTGCTGGGTTTCAGGAATATATTGAACTAAAATACTGATTGATGTTGAGGTTGTTTTGCGACTCTCCCTTTCCCCTTTTTTAAAGACAGGGGCTCACTATGCAGCCCACGCTGGCCTCGAACTCAGAGATCTCCTGTCTCTGCTTCTCAAGTGCTGTGATTAAAAGCGTGTGCCCGGCTGAACTCCAGTGGCTCCATTGCATTTCGTTCTGGTCGAGCGAACTATCTAGGAGTCCACAAACTCTCCCCCTTCCTCACTCCAGGCCTCCATAGGATACCCACGGCCCGCCGTGCTGCTCGAGGGGCCACTTCTACTCTCCCGGCCTCTGCAGCAGCTCCTACATTGCACAGTCCTATAAAAAGCCTTGGTCTCCTTGGTCCGCCGACCGTATCCAAGGCAGAGGTACCCAAAGGTCTCAAGCGCGGTCCATAATCTGCGACCAGAGTGCCGCGCGTGCGCACTTCGGCAGTGGCCGGCGACAGAAAGGGCTCGGACGCTCCCAGGTTCACAAGCCGCGGAGGGCGCAGGAGCGCGAAAAAGCTTCCGCGTGCGGCTCGCGGGCGCAGGCGCTGGCGACTGCAGCCTAGACAAGGCATTGCTGGGGAGCTACCGGCTGGTCGCCGCCCAGGGGTGGACCCTGCGAGGCGGAAGGCGCGGCCCGGGCGCCCGCCCGATGGGGCAGGAGGGGCGGGCCGCTGCTGCGTCCCCGCCCCGTGCTCGGGCCGGGCCGGGAGGGTCCCGGGTCCTGCGGCCCGGCCGGCTGGTGAGACTGTCGGGGCAGACGCAGCGCCATGCGCGCCCCTCCTGCCAGGGCGCTGCTGCTGTTTCCGCGCCGGGGCCCTGCTGTGCGAGCTTGGGCCCCGGCCGTCTCCTCTCGGACATGGTTGGCTTCTGAGTGGACTCCGCTCGTACGCGCGTGGACCTCTCTGATCCACGAGCCGAGCCCGGGCCTCCGCTTTCCCGTGCCCCTTTCGGGGCTGCCTGGCGGCGTGGGACGGTGGGCCACCTCCTCGGGGATCCGCAGGTGTTGGGTGCTGGCAGGACCCCGCGCCGCGCATCCCCTGTTCGCCAGGCTCCAGGGAGCAGCGGCCACCGGTGTGCGAGACCTTGGGAACGACTCGCAGCGGCGGCCCGCGACGACCGGGCGCTCAGAAGTGTGGAAGCTCCTGGGGTTGGTGCGCCCGGAGCGCGGGAGACTGTCAGGTAGGAACCCTGGGGGAGACCAGTGGGCGGCCGGTGGGCCCCGGCCTGGGCTCGGCCTTGACAAGGGCGATCAGGTCTGCTGACACCTGTTGGAAGGCTATGGATGCCTTTTCCCAGCTGGCTGACGCTCTCCATCTGTAGAGCCTGTTACCAGAATATTAAAATTGTTGTCAGCGACTGCTTTGGTGCATTCTCTGAATAAGCTAGCGTTTCCTCCTTTAAGGAAAAAAACACCACAAGTTTTGACAAAACCCATGCCTACTTTATATTATACATTTAAAATGATGATGATGATGATGATGATGAAAATAATAATAATAAAAACATCGCTTGGAGGGTTGGGGATTTAGCTCAGTGGTAGAGCGCTTGCCTAGCATAACAACAACAACAACAACAACAACAATAATAATAATAATAATAATAATAATAATAACATCGCTAGGAGGGTTGGGGATTTAGCTCAGTGGTAGAGCGCTTGCCTAGCAAGCGCAAGGCCCTGGGTTCAGTCCCCAGGTCCGAAAAAAAAGAAAAGAAAAACAAACAAACAAACAAAAAAAAACCAAAAAAAAAATCGCTAGGGTTACACAGTATCAAGGCAACCACCAAAAATTAACAGGATGAAGTTGAGCACTGTGAACTTCGTGCTGGCTGTCACCTCCCTAAATGGCTTGGTCAGGACCAGGCATTAGCCACGGCATAAAGAAACTAGACAGAAACTCACCCGGATCGACAAATGGCTTTTAAAAAGAAATCAGAATTGATTGGGTCTAAATGACAGTATTCTGTAACTCCCCCATGTCTGGCAGCCAATGCAAGCAAGACTGGTTGGAGCAAAGGCACACTGAGACCCAGATCCCTAAATCTCCAGTCCTTTCATGAATGTGGATTGTGCCCGCCTCCTGTGGGATTACCTTGAGAAGCTGGCATGGAGTCCTGCTCCTGCTGGGAATCCCTGCTTAGCAGGCAGGGAAACCGTTTGGATGCGAGATGAAATGGGATAGGCATGAGGGTATTGCAAAAGGAAAGACGTTGTCATACAACTCTTGAAACAGGCAGGACCTCAGGTTGGTTGTTGAGCCCCTATCTGCACAAATTACCCTCTTTGGGGGCCATTGGGCATGGAGCAAGGGCACAGGGGATCTGCCATCTACGAGAGTCAGGAGGTTGTTGTGACCTTACTATAAGAAGACAGAATTTACGATGGTTGTGAATTTCGATGGAAAAAGTCCTTTTCTTCTCGACTATCTTGTAAGCTTTTTTCCTCTGTGTTTTCTTTAATTTCTTTAAATGAATTATTTGCTTTCATTAGATGAGCACTTGTTTTGTTTTAGTTTATTATGTGTGCTGATGTTTTGTCTGCCTGCATGTGTGTCTGATCCCCTGGGACTGGAGTTACAGTTATGAGCTGCTATGTGAGTAGCAGGAATTGAACCCTAAACCCTGAACCCTGGATTCTCTGGAAGAGTGGTCAGTGCTCTTAATCACTGAATTACTGAGACAGGTGTAATATAATCCAGGCTGGCCTCAAACTCACTATGTAGCTGAGGGCGTCCTTGAACTCCTGATCCTCTTGTCCATCTCTCGAGTGCTGGAATTATAAGTGTGAGCCACCAAACCCAGGTTTAAAAGATATCCAACGGTGGGGGGCAGGCGTGAGGGGGAACATGGAGGAGCAGACAGTGTGCACGGAGGAGCCTGGAGACCCTGGTCACCTGAGTGTGTGCAGACTGTGAGGGGCTGAGGCAGGAACCTAGGCTCCTGCTTCTGAAACTTCAGATCTCAAAGTTGTGGGGAGTCAGGCTTTGCTGATGCCACCTAGCCCTTCCCTATCTGCCTGTGCCTGTCATGTCTATGACCTGTCACCTGGCCCCACTTGTCCTGCCCTGCCAGCATACCGTGGAGTCTGCATTAAGTTAAGTTAGAACTGGAACCGGCTTCCATCATCTGAGCCACCAGTCTACCTCACTGAGCTGTCAGGTGTGTGACCTGAGGGACAGACACATTGCCACTGACAGTCAGGGTTTTGTTTCTGAGTCAGGGTCTTGCCATTAGTCCAGATGGTTCTCCAGCTTGAGATCTCAAGTGCTGGGACGTCTTAAGGCTTCCTAAGTAGGTAACACATATATTCTGCCTTCAGGAAGACTGAAGGAGCGCTCTCTAGACAGCTTTTACGTTCTTCAGAGGCCACGGTAAAGGCGGTCTGGTCGTTGGCGCTGCTGGAAGTAAGAGGAAGTGGCGGTGCCGTTAATTTGTAATAGATCATGCCAAGGGTTGGCACATTTCTGAAGTGCTGGGGGGACAGAGCTGTTGAGTAGGTTTGTGTCTGTCTGTCTGTCTGTCTGTCTGTCTGGTTTTTGAGACAGGAGATCGCTTTATAGCTCAAGCTAACCACAGACTCACAGCATCGTTCATTCCCTCATCAGCCTCCTGAGTGCTGAGATTATAAGCAGGAGCCACCATGCCTGCCATTGTTTCTCTTTGAAAGAGCCCCCAAAAGGAGATAATAAGAGAAGAAATGCCAATGTTAGTTTTCCCTCGCTCCCTCCCTCACTCTGCTTTCTCTCTTCCATTCCTCCCCCTCCCCGCCCTCTCTCTCCTCCACCCTCATTTTTTTTTTTGAGACATTCCTCTGTGTAACCCTGGCTGTCCTGAAACTCGCTCTGTAGACCAGGCTGGCTTTGAACCCAGAGATCCACTGCCTCAGCCTCCTGAGTTCTGGGACGAAAAGCGTACCCTATCACTCCAGGCTTCGGATGTTAGTTTTCCAGTTTTAGAGAAAATACACATCCCAAGACTGGGGGTTGAATTTCAGTGCTAACCCTCCCTTCCCTCCTCTTCAGCAGTTTGTTCCCCAGAAGACGTTGACGTTCTATACCCAAAACTTGAAAGGCAGGGCCTCCTATTGGAGATGTCTGCAGATGGTCACCCAGAGCAGAATCGGCCTGATTGCTGTCACTCCTCTTGGCAGCCCACTCCTTCAGGATCTCAGCTGTTGCCGTATCACCAAGTCTGCAGCACTACCCAGAGCCTTTCGACATTCAGTGTCACTCTTATCTCTTCGGTCACCAGGAGCCTCAGAAGGTGCTGAGCCCGGGACTGTTGGGAACGTGCACAGAGCAGACAGGGAATACTTACTCAGGCTTTCTGTGTGTTTAGCAGATAGCAGGCTGGGGCTCGGCTCTCCCGGTGAGCAGTGGCCCTGAGATGAGAAGATAACTAGAGTGCTGGGTGACTGGGCTCACAGGGCAGGCTCCTAGCTATGCCCTTCGTGAGTGCAGATATGCAGGATTCGGGTCGGCTGCTTTCCTGTTTCCTAGTAAGGGCTGACAGTGTGCGATAATGACTTCTTAAAAACTGGTGCCGGCTCAGTGGTAGAGCGCTTACCTAGGAAGCACAAGGCCCTGGGTTCGGTCCCCAGCTCCGAAAAAAAGAACAAAAAAACCCAAAAAAACAAAAAAACAAAAAAAAAAAAAACAAAAAACTGGTGCCGGCCTGGAACTATGGCTGACTTTTGTACATATGTCTATGGAGGGACCATGGTTAAGGACAGCCAGGAAAGGAAGGGACTTCTTACAGCTGCTGCTTCCTGATGCCCAGACGGATCATTGGTCTGGCAGAACAGGTGTGAGGGACAAGAGGCACAGCCTGTGATGCGGGGGCTACTCCAGGGATCTGACCATCTCCTGAACCCCTTTCCTGTCCAGCTTTAGTCTAGGCCCTCGGCCCCCATCCTCACTTCCTTCCACAGCCTAGAGTCAATCTCCCTCATCTCCCTTCTGTCCTCTGCCCTGTTCCCTGTCATATCCACATCATCTCTGAAAATACCTCCCAGTCCCTGCAGACCCCGGCCTGCCTGCAGACAGGAAGCTGCCTTTTTGTCTTTTTCCTTTCAGTCTCTGGTCTCTGTGACGGGACAGCTGAGTTACCGCTGGACTGAGCCAGTGCACAGGTTTCTGAAACGACAGCTACCGGCTGCTGTACCAGACGCCTTCTGTGTCTGATCTGCTCAAGGCAGCTCCAGGAGGAGGGTCTGTTGCTGTTGTCGTCGTCTGTCTGTTGTAGGAAAATTTGAGGCACAGAGGAGTTGAGTGACTTGTGTTAGGTCAGACATGCTGGTGGCAGAGCTGGGTTTTGGTCCTGTTTGTCTTCTCTTCAGAACCAGCTTTCCTGACCCTCCTCAGCCTCTGACCTCCCAGACCTGATGCGGACCTGAGGCCGTCTGCTTTTTACTGTTTCTGCCCCCTCTGACTGCCAGGACTGCTAGCACTGAGAGTGACAGCCCGAGAACAGCTATAGAAGCTGCTGGGGCCTGGCAGGCCAGCAGGTGCTGCACTGTTCTGTGGAGGGAAGGTGGAGAATTCCAGCCTGCGGTGTGCTGAGTGAGGTCTAGGATTTGGGGCGGAACCTGATATCCCACAGCCCCTTATGGCAGAACCTTGATCCCAAGAATCCAGATGGCCAAAACCCATCTCATTTACCTTCAGATTTGTAATACGAAGGGGCAACAACAGTAAAATAAGCCAGAGGTTGGGAAACAACCTCAGTTGGCAGACTGGGTTAGCCTGGCACATACAAAGCCGCAGGTTTGATCCCGGCACTGCATAAAACCTGGTGTGTTGGCACTCACCTCTAATCCCAGCATCCTAGAGCGGGAGGCAGAGGAAGAAGAATTGCCCTTGGCTGCATAGTTAGTGTGAGGTTTACCTAGGCTACATGAGGCCCCGTCTCAAACATAAGTAAGCAAATTGGGGCTGACGAGAAGACTCAGTGGTTGAGAGTGTACATTGCCCTCCAGAGGACCAGAGTTTAACTCCCAGCACCCATGTCAGGCAGCTTACAATCACTTAAAACTCCAGCTGAGAGGGAATCCAACCCTACTGACCTCTGAGAACACCCACACACCCATGTATACACAGGGTTAAAAATGAATGAACTGCTGGACAGTGGTCACTCACACACACCTTTAATCCCAGCACTCACGAGGCAGAGGCAGGCACATCTCTGAGTTGGATACAGAGTGAGTTCTAGAACAGCCGGAACTGCACAGAGAGACCCTGTCTCAAAAAAAAAATAATAATAAATAAAAGTCTTTTTTAAGATTTATTTATTTATTATATATAAGTACACTGTTCCTGTCTTCAGACACACCAGAAGAGGGCATCAGATCCCATTAGATGGTTGCGAGCCACCATGTGGTTGCTGGGAATTGAACGCAGGACCTCTGGAAGAGCGGTCGGTGCTCTTAACCACTGAGCCATTTCTCCAGTCCAATAAATAAAAGTCTTAATGTTTTATCCATGTAAAGAGATACCATTTAATTAGGGCTGGCTTACAGTTCAGAGGGTTAGCTCAGAAGCATGGCAGCCTACAGTTAGACGCAGTGCTGGAGAAGGAGCTGAGAGTTCTATGTCAGCATCCTCAGCAGCAGGGAGTGACAGTGACACAGTGGCCAGGCTTGAGCTTCTGAGATCCTAAAGCCTACCCCTAGTGACACACCTCCTCCAACAAAGCCACACCCACTCCAACAAGGCCACACCTTCCATGGGCCTATGGGAGCCATTTTTTATTCAAACCACTACAATAAATAAAAATCAATCCATCAATCTGTAAGGTCTAGAGAGATGGCTCAGCCCTGGCTACTCTTGCAAAGGACCTGGGTTTGATTCCTGGCATCCACGTGTGGCTCACAAACATGGGTAACCCCCGATCTAGGAGATCCACCACGCACATGGCACACATACATGCATTCAGGCAAAACATCCACACGTATGAAGTAAAACAAATCCTAAGATGTTGGGGATTGGTTCTAATGCTTTGAATTAATCTGGCCCCGAAAATCGGGAATCTGTGTGTCCAAACACTGAAGGTCCTTGACCCCATTGGTAAAGAGCCAACAGCCAATGGCCGGACAGGTAGACTAAGGCAGGACCTTTGGATCTGCAAGGTCTAGGAAGTGAAAGGAAGGAGGGGATGTAAGAGCTGCAGGAGAGAAAGCCAATCAGCCATGTAAGAATCCAGGTGAGGGGCCACTGGCCACTTCCCCAATTGGGCCTGGGGTACAAGGGAAAGTTAGGAGCCTTAGAAGTACTGGACGGGAACCTTTGCTAGCAGGGGAGGGTTTAGGAGTGCTCAGCCTTTGAGCAAGTCACAGAATGCCAAAAATGAACTGGTAAGTGTGTGTGTGTGTGTGTGTGTGTGTGTGTGTGTGTGTGTGTGTGCACATGTCTATGCGTGTGTGTGTGCGCGTGCGCGCGTGTGTGTGCGTGTCTGTGTGTGTGTGTGTATGTGTGTCTGTCTGTCTGTCTTTCATTCTTGAATCCAGATTGCTCCTGGGCGTGTATGCATGTGCAAACCGCAGGGAGCCAAAGCAGTTTAGTTATTAAAATTGATTTTAAATAAATGAATTAATAAACCAGCACATAGACTATACTTGGATGAGTTTGGATTTAGCCAAATAGCCTTCCTTTTTCCCCCAGAAGGTATCTCACTATGTAACCATGGCTGACCTGAAACTGGCTGAGTAGACCAGGCTGGCCTTGAACTTGCCCTTTGAGTGGAGGAATTCCAAGTGTGCTTCACCACATCAGGTCCTCCCCCCCCCCATCTTCGAGTGGGTATCACTACAGCGTAAGAACTCAGTTGGAACTGGGGTTATGTAGTTCACAGCATGCAGATTCTTCATGTGACTTAGGAAACTAGATATGTCTGGCATGTAACAGTTCACACCTATAACCCCAGCACTCGGGAGGCAGAGGCTGAAAGATCACTGCAAGTCTGAGGCCAGCCTGGTCTGCATAGTGTGTTCCAGGAGTGCCTCTAGTCCTCTGTCTTAGTCGGGTTTTATAGCTGTGGAGAGACACCATGACCAGTGCAACTCTCGGAAAGGCAAACATTTAATTGGGCTCAGGCTCAGGGGTTCCGTTTGTTGTCATCTGGTGGGAAGCATGGCAGCGTGCAGGCAGGCACGGTGCTGGAGGAGCCCAGAGTTCTTCTACTTCTTGCTCTGAAGGCCACCAGAGAAAGACTCTTCTTCATGCAGCCCCGAGGAAGCTCTCTTCTGTACTGGGCGGAGCTTGGGCACCAGGACACCTCAGACCCCACCTACACAGTGACACACTTCCTCCGACAAGGCCACACCTCCTAATAGTGCCACTTCCCAAGGGCCAAGCATATTCAAACCACGCATCCCAGCACCGACAGGCGGAAGCAGTAGAGTGCCTGCAAGTTCATATGTGAGTCCGCACAGTCTATATGTGAGTTCCAAGCTAGCCAGAGTTGTATAGCCAGACCACATCTCAAAAGAGAAGAAAGGGGGCTCAGCGGTGAAGAGCACTGACTGCCGCTCTTCCAGAGGTCCTGAGTTCAAATCCCAGCAACTACATGGTGGCTCACAACCATCTGTAATGGGATCCGACGCCCTCTTCTAGTGTGTGTGAAGTCAGCGACAGTGCACTCACATACATAAAATGAATAAATAAATCTTTAGAAAAAGGGGGAAAGGAAAGGGAACTAGAGCAGAGCCCGGCCTTTAGGAGGGGTTTTTCCTGAGCATCCGACATCAGCTGAGCTGTGTGGAACCAGAGTCAGGCCACTCTCCCTGCCCTGTCACTGTCCCTTGGGAACCTGCTGCTTACACCAAGAGGGAATCGTTTCTGCCCTGGTTCACACGATCCGGCTAGACTGAGATTATGGGTGGTGGTGTGTTGTCCTGTTTCAAGATACGTAGCTAGGGGTAGCCTCCAACTCCACAGATAGTGGAGGACAACCTTGAGCTCTTGACACTCCTCTGCCTACCTCCTGAGTGTCCGTGTGGGTATGCAGGGGTGACAACACACCCACTTTATGATTATGCAGTTTTTCTCTTTTACATTTTCTTTTTACTTAAAAATTTTAAATGTTTTTGCGTGTGTATGGAGGGGCAGGGGTGTGCCTGGTTCTTGTAGAAGAGTGCGTCGGGTCCCCAGGAACTGGAGTCGTGGATGGCTGTGAGTTTTGACAACTGACATGTGAGCTCCTGAGTGGCCGGCCAGGTCTGACCTTCCCTGTTGAGCTGGCAAAGGACTTTGCTCCGGTCAGGCACTTTGCCGCTCCCTTGCCAAAGTCCAGCGCTCCCTCAGTCATTCAGCCAGTGTTGACTGAGCTCCTGTGCTGCAGGGGAGAGGGGGTCACAGCAGCCAAGGAGACATGAGCAGTGAGCCAGCTGCACACTTAGAATGTCAGGATGTGTGTGTGTGTGTGTGTGTGTGTGTGTGTGTGTGTGTGTGTGTGTGTGTGACATTTGGCCAGTGGTTCAGGGACACGTACCTTCCACCTTAGATGGTGACCGAGTCCACTGGTAACTTCGAGGAGAAGGCACTGTCAATGGTGTCCGCTGTCGTGACTTACCCGAAGCCTCGAGTGGCCACGTTTTGGCACTATGCCAAGGTTGAGCTGTTCCCTCAACCCCTGGTGAAATCCCTACAGCTATTCAGAGCGTGAAAAAATAATTCACAGTGCTAAAACTGATAACTTCAAACACCTTACAGTTAGGAAGCCATGCTGAATGGTTTGGTGATCACTGAGGTGTGATGTGGTTTTATTTCGGAGAGATTGTAGGCGGACGAGGCATCGTTGGCTATGATGTTTGAAGACCAATCTTTAACTTCCAATCTGAGTTCTCATCTGAGTGTTCTTGGACCATGTGTAAGGAGGCTGCTATCTGAATGAAATACTAGCTGTCGAGTAAGACACATGGAGGGCAGGAAGCAGGGTCTGGAGGCTTTGAAGAGGTGCGCCTCACCCCTGTGCTCACTCACTTGCTCTGCTGACTCACTGGTCCGAGCTCTCACAGCCATAGCCTGAACACTCGCCCAAGGAGAAAGAAGCCCCTAACCTCCACAGAGGGGGCCAGGGGACTCTCCCTGCAGTCACCGGCAGTCAGTCCTGCCACAAACCAGCAAGGCTCCTGCGAGGTTTGTTATCCAAACCAGAGAAGCCCCGAAGAGGCAGACATGCCCTGCGCCCTGTCATAGCACCCCTTGTGAAAGGAGTCTGGGCTGCTGAACCTGCCACTCTTCCAAAAATATTCTGTACTCCGTAAACTCTGAGGAAGGGGAAAAGAGGGAACCACTCTGCAGATGCTGATATTGTTATCTAGGACTTGATCTTTAACCATCTGTTTGTCCTGTCCATCTGTCTGTCTGTCTGTTTGTCTTCTTTCTCTGCTTTAGCAGTACTGAGGATTAAACATAGGATTTCACACATGCTAGGCAAGTGCTCTACCAGTTAGCAACATCCATAGTCCTCTTCATTTTGAGAGAGTGTTAAGTTAAGTTAAGTTAACTAGACTGGTCTTGAACTCACTCTGTAGCTGAGGTTAGGCTTGAACTTGTGATCCTGGGTATCAGCCCTGTGTCACCAGGCCTGGATCCCACAGTACATCTTGCTCAATTGTTCTAGGCAGGTACCCAAAGAGTGACTTCATTCCTTATATTGGTGGCTTAATATTTATAAATTCTCAATAGTAGTTTCCACTTACCCTATTTATGTGGGTGTTTAAAATGTGGATTCTTTTACTGGTTATAAACAATGCTATAACCCTACATCCTTGGATCTGGATTTCCGTGGCGTGGAAGTTAAATCCTCAGGAGACCGTTACTAGTCCCTTGTGACCTCACCTGGTGCTGGTGTGAACCCGCTCCTTCATCAGTGCAGTGTGCGCTCCCGCCAGTGTGAGAGCCTCCTTCCCTCAGCTTCACCATCATCATGAGCATGTAATCCTTGCCAGTCTCACAAGCAGAAAAAAATCAGTCATGTATGATATCATGTTCCTTAAAAGTATGGGTGTGGTTGTCTGTGGTGTGTGTCTTCTTTCTAACTAGACTTTAAAGTTTCTCATTGTTTATTTCAGCCACCTACCTAGCTAAAACTTGGAGGTTGGGTGGGGTTGAAACTTGCTATGTAGAATAGGTTGGCCTTGAACTCAGAGATCTGCCTCTGCCCACCAAGTACTGGGTTCGCAGACAGTCATCACCACACATGGCTAGAACTTTTCAGTAAGCCTCTGCCTCCTTATCTATCGTTCACTTACATGGAGAATTAATCTCCTGATAATTGTCACTTCATGGTTTATTCCCCAGAGCTGTAATACTCAGAAAGGACATGCCGGGTACAACTGGATCCCAGGAACTGCTCTTCAAAACTAACATAGAAGGCTTTGAAATATGGAGCACAATTGAGGACACTTAGCCTGGCACAATGAATGACCCGTATCTATAATCCCAGCATTCAAGGAGCCGAGATGGTGTCATGGGAAGTTCAAGGCCAACCTGAGCTACTTAGTGATTCTGAGGCCAGCCTGGGCTACAGAGGTAGACCTTGTCTCCAAAAGGCTTCCCCTTCCTCACACACACAGAAGATAACTTTCCTGGATAGTCTGCCCATTGAGCAAAGGTGTAGTCAGAAGCCAAGGAGTCAGAGCAAGGAGCAGAAATACAAGAGAAGCAGGATCTGAGATGAGTTTGAATACCAGAAGACAGGAGGGAGGCCATTGTGGCTGCAGGTGCTCCTTAGGGGAAGGAATACAAGCCATAACATCCTTTTCTCTAGCCGTGTGAGGAAACGCACATTCTCTCACAGCCACGATTCTTGTTCTTAACCCGAAGCCATCTCATCCTTTAGACAGGCCAGTTGGTGAAGGAGAGCGCCCAGCCACTGAGGCCATGTGGGCCTGAGGCCCCGTGTGCTCGACATGGCCCTGTGCTGTGCTGTGAGTCTGAGCGTCACTCCTGTCTTCCAGCTGCGGTTGGCTTTCTTGCCGTGTCCAGTGTCATCACCATGTCGGCCCCCTTCTTCCTGGGGAAGATCATTGATGTCATCTACACCAACCCAACCGAGGACTTTGGCGACAGCCTGACTCGCCTCTGTGCTGGGCTCACCTGTGTGTTCCTGTGTGGCGCTGCCGCGAACAGCATCCGTGTCTACCTCATGCAGTCTTCAGGTCAGTCTCATTAGGTGACAGAGGACCTGGGGTCGGGTCAGGGCTTCGAGTGTCACTGCTCCAGGCCCCTTCTCTTCCTAATACTGCACTCGGACCTCACATCCCACCAGGAAGGCATTACATCATCCTCTGCTGTGGCATTACATCATTCTCTGCTGTGGCATTACATCATTCTCTGCTTTCTCATGGTCAGGGTTGAGCAGGTGGCAAAAGCAAGGGCCGTCTGCTCCATACTGCTGTGTGGCCACCGGGGCGGGAACTTGAGTGGCTGTCCTTTAGAGAACTCGGTTTAGCAGCAGCACTGCTGGTAGCCCAGGACTGCGTTCCAGGTCTGTGTGACTGGTAAGATGATGTCCGGCTGATTAACCCGTTCCTGCCATTGCAAAGTGCAGTTCATGTAAGGGCAGCCAGTCATGAACAGATTTGACGCTCCGGGTCCGTGATGCTCCTCACATGCCAAGGACCATGTTACCTCTTAAAGAATTAAAATGTGAAGGGTTGGGGATTTAGCTCAGTGGTAGAGCGCTTGCCTAGCAAGCGTAAGGCCCTGGGTTCGGTCCCCAGCTCCGAAAAAAAAAAAGAGAAAAAAAGAAAAAGAAAAAAAAAAAAGAATTAAAATGTGGGGTTGGGGATTTAGCTCAGTGGTAGAGCAAGCGCAAGGCCCTGGGTTCGGTCCCCAGCTCCGAAAAAAAGAAAAGAAAAGAAAAAGAATTAAAATGTGTTTTTCGTTGTTATGATATGTTTACATACATGTGCAGGCAGGCATGCACATCAGGGGAAAACGTTCTGGAGTCGGTGCCACCTCTATCTGGGTTTCTGGGTCCCAAGTGATGCCTTAGGTCATCAGGTTGGTATGACAGGGACCTTCATCTGCTGGATCTTCTCACTGGCCATGACACTTCGTCACTATCTCCTCTCCCGGCTCCCACAGTCTGTAGTTGCTAACAGGAAGTTACATACAGATACATGCAGGCCAGGACCTGTATGAGTCCGTCCCGTGCTAGGATCCACGGAGCTGATGTGCTGATGTAAGGGCTAAATAAACAGCTTGCTGGTGGCCGTCCCACAAGTGGCCGGTGGTGGCCGTCCCACAAGTGGCCGGTGGCTGCCGTCACCTCTGACCACTTCGTTTGCTTTGCAGGTCAGAGCATTGTGAACAGGCTGCGCACCTCACTCTTCTCCTCCATTCTAAGGCAAGAGGTTGCCTTCTTTGACAAGACCCGCACGGGCGAGTTGATTAACCGCCTCTCTTCGGATACCGCACTCCTGGGCCACTCCGTGACCGAGAATCTCTCTGACGGGCTGAGGGCTGTGGCCCAGGCCTCGGTTGGTGTTGGCATGATGGTATGTCCGCCTCTTCTCTTGGCGTTTTCTGTCAGACCTCTTGGGACCACAGCTGGTGGCCATGAGAGGCTTGAGATGTTCTTGTCCTTTTGTAAGCATATAGAACCGAGAGCATTGCCCCCGTCTGTAGGGACAAAGGGATCACCTCTCCTGGCCTGGCCTACAGCTCTCTTGAGTAAGTATCACTTAGAGAGTGGCATTTCCTGAAAACCAGGTGTGAAGACAGCCAACTGTGTCAGGGTGAGGAGCACCTTTGGGAACCAAGTGTAAAGTTAAAGGGGTGTAGACCTCACCTCTGTGCCCCTGCAAGGTGGCCTTTGCTCCACAGACGTCTGTTTATCTCTGATGCTCAGCTCACTCCAGCCAGCCCTGCTGGCCTGAGTAACGTGCGAGTGTGGTCATAATGTTCATGGGGCGAGGTTAAAAGGCAAGCAAGGGTTGGGGATTTAGCTCAGTGGTAGAGCGCTTGCCTAGCAACCGCAAGGCCCTGGGTTCGGTCCCCAGCTCCGAAAAAAAGAAAAAAAAAAAAAAAAGGCAAGCAAGGGCTGCGATTCCGTTGGCAGAGCGCTTCCCCAGCATGCGCTGAGCCCTGGGTTCTATGTCCAGTACACCTGGCATGGTGACATATGGCGGGGCCATAGATAGAGGCGGGAGAATCAGAAAGGTAAGGTCGTTCTTGGCTACACAAGCTAGTTTGAAGCTAGCCTGGGCTATATGAGATTGCGCTAAAACAAAAAAAAACAACAGCAACCAAAAGCCAAGCCAAAGCCAAGGGCAGGACATAAAAAGGGATTGCCAGTTACTGAGCAGAGCCATGGTTCGAGGGAAGGAATAGTCTGTGCAAGTGAGACCGGGCAGGTTTAACAATGCATTGGAGTCATAGGACCATTTAAAACAATGGCCACACACAGAGTTGAGGAAGTCTAATATGATTCAAGAAGGTCGCATTCTTTGGGCCACTATTGCAGTTAAATTGGCAAGAGCTGGTCCACTGGCTCTAGGCTGCTGAGCTCTGGAAAGTCTCCTCCCAAGCCCCAACCCTGTGGCGGGTGCGTTAGGAGCCTTGCTTCGGCTGCATGTAACATGGGGCACTTCGGTGACTTCTCTGATCTGATGTATGTGGAAAATTCTGGTCACTCAGGGCCTTAGAGTGATTATACCCAAATGTAGAACTCATGATGTGGTTTGAACAGTGCAGAGCACAGGAGCGTCATTCTGTCCTGCCTCCCTCTCTGTCCTTGAGGATGTGAGCTAACATACTAGAACATGTTAGAACTAGCCAGAGGCTGTACTGGCTACGTCTTCTCCCCAGCCGTCTAGCCGCAGCCTCCTCGGGAGCATGCCCTCCATGAGTCTTTGAGGTTGTTTTGATTTTGACACAGGGCATCACTATATAGACCTGGTTGGTCTGTCACCCACTATGTAGACCAGGCTAGCCTCTGCCTCCTGAGTGCTGGGGTTAAAAGTGTTGGGTTTTGTTAGGATCAAACATGGCACGGAAACCCAGCCCAATTAGGAGGCTTGGCTTAGAGACAGTGTCTTTTCGGGCTGTACATGGTGGGTCTGAGGATGCCTTGCCACTTCAAGGAACAAACGCTCTTGACTTTTGCTCTTGACAGTTCTTTGTGTCACCAAGTCTGGCCACCTTTGTTCTGAGTGTGGTGCCACCTATCTCTGTCCTCGCTGTGATTTACGGGCGATATCTACGGAAACTGTCCAAAGCCACACAGGACTCTTTGGCAGAAGCCACACAGGTACTGACCTTCCCAGAGTGTGTGATCCAGGGGCGGGGCTCAGAGCCACAGGCAGAGGCATGATGCACAAGGTGTGTTCCTTCCCACTATCAGCACCAGGGAAAGAAACAGGCCATGAGGCCCTTCCTTTTCCCTCAGTGGACAGACTCGAAACACTCTATACCTGGCTAGCCACTTACCTGAGACTGCATCAACTTGCTGTTTCCCAGGCTGGCCTGGAGCCAGGGTTGGCCTCAGGTTCACGGTACTCCTCTTGCCTTGGCCTCAGTTGTGAGCCCTACACCTGGTGTGTGTCAGTTTCTCACTGCCTTCTGTCACTGCTCCTGGTAGGACGAAAAGCTAATATGACCAGCTATGGCGGAACATACCTGGAAGCCCACATTTTGTAGCCTGAGCTAGGATGATCATGAATTTGAGACTAGCCTAGGCTACCTCCCTAAACATTTTCTTTGAACAAAAGACAGAAATAAAGACAAACAGAAGCTAATGTGTTTGTCCAGTGGGCACCGTGGCGTCTGGCGGGCACCATGTCTTCATTAGTTCCATAAAGCACACTGTGGGGCACTGTCTTCTTTTAAAAAAGATTTATTTTATAATTGCATATACATGGGGTGGGGTAAGTATACATAAATGCAGTTACCCTCAGAGGCCAGAAGAGGGCATTTGGTCCCCTGAGGCAGGCAGTTGTGAGTGGTGAGGTTGGTGAGCTCAGACTCAGTTCCTCAGCAAGAACACAGAACACTCTTAGTTTCCTGGGCCATCTCCAGCCCCACAGTTTATATTGTCTGACAGAAAAATGTATTCTTCTTTGCATTTTGCTGTGATCTTACTCATATAGAGCCTTCCTTTGGTAGAATACTGAACAAGAAACACACTTTGACGACTTCACAGTCAATTACAGTGTGACACTCTCCCTTTGGGGTGTGTGTGTGCGTGCGTATGCGTGTGTGTATTTTATGTGTGTTTTACCTGTGTGTATGTCTGTGCACCACATGTGTGCTTGGTGCCAGTGAAGGAAAGAAGGCATCAGATCCTCTAGAGCCGGACTTAACAGAGGGTTGTGAACCACCACGTGGATGCTGGGAATTTAGAGCCTCCGTAAGAGCAACAAGTGTTCCTAACTGCCCAGCCGACTTTCCAGCCCTTACCATGTGCTCGAATCCTTGTAGCTAGCTGAGGAGCGGATTGGAAACATAAGAACCATCCGAGCTTTTGGGAAGGAGATGACAGAAGTGGAGAAGTACACCAGCCGAGTGGACCAGTTGCTGCAGCTGGCACGGAAGGAGGCCTTGGCACGAGCCGGCTTCTTTGGAGCGGTAAGTGGATCGTTGCAGGTGGTGAGATTTTTTTATCCTGTGACTCTTGACACAGTAGAAATAGTTTTATTTCAATCGTAGGATGGACTTGGATTTTAAGCTGTTTTTATGACAGGAGAAGAAAGCAAGGAAGTGTCATGTGCAAGGTCTGCTGTTAGTCCCCGATGTGCAGGGCAGCATCGAAGACCACTGACATTGCATAGTCATGCTCTGCACCATAAGACTGGGCCACAGCATGTGTTTACACAGGCTTCTGGGACCTCAGATGTACCCTCATTTGTCTGCTTCCTTTGAGGGTTACATAATTTCAGTGCACTCTAGAAGAAAGTATAAGAAACTGGTTACAGAGTGCCCAGGAACTCTGAATGAAAAACCACCATGTGTGCTGGGCATACTGAGGAGGCTGAGATGGGCAGCGTATTGTAAGTTTGAGGCTAGCCTGCTCTATGTAGTGAGCTTGGGACAGCCTGGTCTCTGTAGTGAGCTTGGGGCAGCCTGGACAGCACAGTGAGACTGTCAAACACAAAGAAACCAAAATCAGATAAAGAGAAAATGAAGACATCTCCGTCCAAACCCCAGAGGCTGTTTAATGGCTAGAGAAGCAGCATTCAGAGGTCTCACTAGGGACTGAAGCTCACAGAGATGGGTTAGGGCTGCAACTCCATGTGGAGGATGTCTCCTCAGAGCCACGAACATGGCAGACCGATCCACATCCGTTAGGCAGGCTTAGGTGCGACTCTCTTCTTCTCTGAGCTGAGTAGATTAGTGAGTAGACTGAGGGGAGTAGTGTCTAAGCGCGTGCTTGTGGGCATGCAGGTATTTTCCTCCACTGCTGCAAATATTTCAAAACCTTTCTGTGGGAAGTTTTCTGTTAAAAGGGAGGCAGAGGCCTGGTTTGTACTCTTGTCCCGAGAGGCCTTTGGTCGCACTGACATCTTTGTCCTCTTCCTCCTGTAGGCTGGGCTCTCGGGAAACTTGATTGTGCTGTCTGTCCTGTACAAAGGAGGCCTGTTGCTGGGCAGCACCCACATGACAGTGGGCGAGCTCTCTTCCTTCCTCATGTACGCTTTCTGGGTCGGACTGAGCATCGGAGGTATATCATATAAACAGGCTCTGAGGGTGCACATTGAAAAACAGGCCCCATGAGCAGGCAGTCTTACCGTGCCAGTCTCTTAAGCAAAACTGAAGTTATGTGAGTGGGCAAGCAGGTTCCCTGTTGGGAAATTTGGGGCCGTGGTGTCCTTCCACAGCTTAGGACCACTGGGGAGCTGTGTTTTCCAGCCTGCGTTTATAGAATGTGTTTTTCCATTGGGGGGTGGGGAGGCATGTGTGATCGTTGGCAGCACTGATGGAGGCCCTGAGCCTGGGTAGGGCGAGTCTCACCTCACACATGTTGCTACCCAGACTCTTAAGCTGTCCATACTCAGAGTCTCTCTTTCCTCTCTTCCCTCAGAATTAATAATAAGCTTTTGTTAATTTTATTTTGTTCTTTGACAGTTTCATACCATGTGCCTAGGACATTCTGTCTCCCCCTCCCGCCCCCACTCCACCCATCCTCTCCTTTCTTCTTCCCTGTCAGCTCCTCTTCGCAGATTTCTTCCCATGCTCATGGGTTTTTGTTTTGAGTCCCACTGAGTTTAACCTGGATTGTCGTGTGGCTCTGGATAACAGTGGGAACAGATGAAGACAGTGACCCTCCCTTTCCCAGACGCTATGGGTTGCCAGAAGTTCAGCAGAGAATGGCAGGGCCCTGTCGGCCCCTTTCTTGCCCATTGCAGGGCCAGTCTTATGGGGTCCAGTGTCTGCAACCATGGCTCCGGTGGGTGAGCTCCTGATGGCAAAGGCTTTCGATGCTTGGAAGAAAGCATTCCACAGCCCCTCCTCCTGTCTTCTTGTTCTGACATCCTTTTGATCCATTCTTTGGCAAATATTCCTGAGCCTTAGTGGAGGTGCTATAAAAGCCCTGTTAGGGGTGAGCTCTCAATGGATATCTTGCCAATTTTTGGGGTCATGGCTGAGCCTCTCTATTCACTGCTATTCACTACAAGGAGATGCTTCTCTGGGAAAAGCTGAGAGTAGCATTTATATGTTCTATACACATATATATTTACATGTTTTAATAACTATAAAGTGTTTTTTAAAAGATTTATTTATTGTATTAAGTACACTGTAGCTGTCTTCAGACACACCAGAAGAGGGCATCAGATCCCATTACAGATGGTTGTGAGCCACCATGTGGTTACTGGACTTTGAACTCAGGACCTCTGGAAGAGCAGTCAGTGCTCTTAACCACTGAACCATCTCTCCAGCCCAAGTATTTTTGTTTTACTCGAGAGTTTTATTGTATAGCACAGGCTGCCTTTGAAATCTCATGCCTCCGTGTCCTGAGTACTAGGATTACAAGTGTGGGTCACCACACTCACCTTTGGACCTTTTTAAAAGCTGTCCTGGAACTCACTATATAGACCCCATTGGCCTGGAATTTACATGGGCCTTAGATCTTTTTTTGTTTGTTTGTTTGTTTTAAGTAATTAGTTTTTTCCCAGTACTTTTCCCAGCAGTACTCTGCTGTTCCTAAGAATCAGTCATTACTGAAGCTGTCAAACCAGACAGAACAAGGGGTTGTTTCCTCCAAATGGAATAGTCATTCTCTACTGAAGTCCAGAATAGCCAACAAACCACAGGAAGACAGTTCTTTAGGCGTCGCGCGTCTGCTTGAAACCAACAGCTACAGTACAACTGCTGGTCTTCAGTCTTAGAATTCTTTTTAAAAAGCAACGTTGTTGCATTTTCAGTGATTGTCCCACCCCAGTGTCAGGATTAGTACCCTTTTCACCAGAGCGGCCATTGTTACACAGTTGCTGAGTCTACACACACACACACACACACACACACACACACAGTATGGTCTGGACAAATGTGTATTGCCCTAAATTCACCATTGTAACATCAGAAGAGAGTTGCCCTGGTTGCCCTGCACTTTTCCGTGTCTACCTATTAATTCTTCTACCCCTGGCAGGTTGCTTTCTACTATCTGTATTGTTTGGAAGTTTTCAAGTGTCATGGGGTTGGAATCAGTAAAGCATGCAGCCTTTCCTGGCTGGCATCTTTCTCTTATTTGTGCACATTTAAGATTCTCCTGTCTCTGAAGGCCCTTGTAGGAGCTTTCCTGTAGGGATTTCAGTTCACATGGGGAAGGCTCCCATGCTGCACTTGAAGTGCTGTCTGAGGAGGAGGTGGCTTTCCTTGCAGTGCTGTGACTTGTCACTGGTGAGCAGTGTGGTCATTTTCCTTAATAGGACTCTGAGAAAGAGAGGCTGTAGGAGCACTAGGGTAAGAGGTAGAGCAGCTAAGGCCTCAGCTTCTTCAGAGAGAGTGACAGGTTACACAGTGACAGCTGTGGTTGCTGTCTCCAGGATTCCCCAGGCAGGAGGGCCTGTGGCCTTTCTCATCAGCTGATGATAGACTCTTCTTGCCCTCAGGTCTGAGTTCATTCTACTCCCAGCTGATGAAGGGCCTGGGTGCTGGCGGGCGGCTCTGGGAGCTGCTGGAGAGACAACCACGGCTGCCTTTTAACGGTGGGTATGCGGTGGGGCTGTTCCTAGTTTTGACAGTTAGACTGGCATTCTGCCCTCCTCAGGGAATGGGCCACTGCCAAGAGGTGGCCCCAACTGCAAAACAGGGAGGTCAGGGTTCCCATGGGACACTGATAGGTACACTTAGGGGGATGTTCTGGAAATGTGGGGCTGATGACACGGCATGCTGTATGTACACCTGCAGCCACTCATTACCACCCAGGGCAGGGTAGCAGCAAGCAGGGACACCCAGATGGCCTTCTCCAACCTTCCTTAGTGATCCTGACAGTTGTAAGAGGTTGGGGAAGGCAGAGATGAATAAAAGGCTTCACATTTCTTGGCTCTGGGCAGTAATGCTGGGTTGCTGGTACCGAGTGGAGGCCCATCTCCTCCTCCTTGTCATCACCGTCCCTCAAGCCCTGGGCCTAGACCACCTGCAGGAGATGTGGGCGGAGGGTAGCCATGAGCAGCACCACTCAGCACCCAGGGGATGTCTGCATACTGCTAGGCGCTTACAGTGCTGTGGCCTTGATAAAAGCTAAAGCGTGAGATCCAGTGATAAGTGGTGTGTGTTCCATGTCAGGCCAGGCCACACTGGGGCTAAGAAACCTTTGACCCTCCTTATCCTCATGGTTCCCATGCATCCCTGTCACTGTGCCTTCAAAACGTTCATTTGGAGTAGATGAAGAACTCTGCACAGAAGCTACTTGAGCACAGTGGCACTGTGACTGAGGTGGGTCAGACCCAAGGGTCGGTTTTCACACTGCTCCCAAGAGAAGGTGACACCTCAGGTCCATAAGGTCACACAAGACCTTACATGATAAGCCCAGCATGCAGCGCTCCTCACAGCTCCTCCAGGAGCATCTGTTTCTGTTCACTTCAGTCAGGCAAGGGGACACACACGGAGACGGGCGCCCCGAGCTCCACTCTCACTGTAGCTTTCTGCCTCCCCTCTTGTGTTTCAGAGGGGATCGTGTTAGATGAGAAAACCTTCCAGGGCGCCCTGGAGTTCAGAAATGTGCATTTCACGTACCCTGCTCGCCCGGAGGTGTCCGTGTTCCAGGATTTCAGTCTTTCCATCCCATCTGGATCTGTCACAGCGCTGGTTGGCCCTAGTGGTTCTGGGAAATCAACGGTGGTCTCACTCCTGCTGCGGTTGTACGACCCCAGTTCTGGTAGGTGGCAGTGCAGGCAGAGGCATCCCTGAGCCGTCGGGGTCTTCTCCTGCCGCCAGCTCCCACCCCATGCCCAGGGGAGACCATACCTGGCAACACTTCCCCATATTCCTGCCCTTGGAAATGGGTCAGCAGTGCCCAGTAGATGCCTTCTGGTGCCAGCAGCCATGGGTGCTGTCAGCTCTCCCATACCCACACCGGAGCTCTGCCCTGACATGTGCTGAGGTAACAGATCCTATTACAGATGGTTGTGAGCCACATGTGGTTGCTGGGATTTGAACTTAGGACCTCTGGAAGAGCAGCCAGTGCTCTAACCATGGAGCCATCTCTCCAGCCCCCTTCTTGGCTGTGTTTGTTTGTTTGTTTGTTTGTTGTCACTGTTGTTGTTTTTGGTTATGTTTACTGAGGCAGTGTCTCCTTTGAAGCTCTGACTGGCATGGAACCCAGGTTTAGGTTCATCTCAAACCACAGCAATCCTCCTGCCTCTGTCTCCTTGAGTGCTGGGATTCCAAGCATGCACTACCAGGCCCACTTCCTTAATTGTCTTAGGAACAGCTAATCCAGCGGCCAGGGTCCACCTCTGTGTGGTGACGCTGCTGACCTTGTTCTGAGCGAGCAGGATCCCCCCAACCCTCTTCACCTTTTCTTTCAAAGCAGGTTCTCGCTGAGCTCTGCAAGGCTGATTTTAAACATGCGGCCCTTCCGCCTCAGCTCTCGGAGGCACGGGACTGCAGGCTGCATCCGCTGTGCTTGCTTCTTTGTAATCTAGTGTGTGTTTTTACAGAATTCAGGTCCTTACCTCTGTGGCAAATGCTCTATTTCCTGAGCCATCTCCCCAGCCCTCCTCTCTCTTCATCTTCCTCTGTTCTCTTCCTCTTCTTCCTTCCTTCTCGTCCTCCTCCTCTTCTTCTTCCTCCTCTTTCTCGGAAGTGCTGGGAGCAAAGACATGCACCACACTGCTTGGCTATGTTTTCAATAGGATTTTACCACCCTTTAAGAGCAAGAGGGTGTTACTTTTTATCTTTACCCCTTTTCCTGCCTACATGAGCTTTAATTTTTGGACTTTGAAAGCCAGTGTGAGGCTGTCTCATCCGTTCATGAGATATGTATGTACGTGTACCGTTTTGCAGTCTTAGGCTGCTGAAGAGACTCCAGTTTAAACTTGCAGGACACTCCCCATCCCTGAAGCAGGCCTTCATGGTCTCTTCTGATAGATTCCAGCATGATCAGGAGACTGTAGAGTCAGGAGGCTGCCGTCAGAACTGCTAGCCAGTGCACGCTGTGTGTGCCCCTGTCCCACACGCTTCTCTTTGGAATCAAGGCTCTGCAAAAGACATCAGATTCGTGGAACACCAACATTACCAGGTAGCCCAGCCGCCAGCACCTCCAAACTCAGGAAGGGGGGCTGGTTAGGCTCAACATCCCCTAGGGAAGGATCTAGCCTCAGACACCACAGAAGACTCCTGCTGCTCTGAAAGTCCCTGCCTTGTTGGTTTTGGGTTCCATGCGGACACTATGGAAGTTCATTTTTTTTAAGTGATTGCGACAGAACGGAGGCCCTTGCACATGCCATGGGAATATCTCACCACTAGCGACACTCCAAGTCCTGACTACAAATTCAGTCTTCAAAAGTTGCCTGGGTTGAGGATGGGGATGAGCTGGTTAGTGTTTGTTTAGTCTGCATAAATCTGGATTTGATCCTCAGCACAGCCTTAGGGGCAGAGGGGTCAGTGGCACACTCCTCCCCCTCCCAGGAAGACAGAGGGAGGAGGGGAAGTTCAGGGTCACCCTTGGTGCCACAGGGAGCTTGAGGCTAACTAGATTGCATGAGATCCTGTGTCAGAAAGGGAGTGAGGGTGGGAGCACTGAATCGGAGATTTTCTTCCTTTTTGGGTTCACTTTGCTTATCATCCTTGACCTGTGGTGACCTCTGCCTTCTCCCATCAGGAACAGTCAGTCTTGATGGCCATGACATTCGTCAGCTAAACCCCGTCTGGCTGAGATCCAAGATTGGGACAGTAAGTCAGGTAGGAAGACAGGCTTCCCTTTCACTTACCTTCGTCGGAGCTGCTTCCCCTGTGCTTTTCCTCAGTCTCATATTTGTCAGGAGTGGGATAGAGGCTTCCAGATGATCACAGCACTCCACACATACCCACTCCACACACACCCACTCCACACACACCCATTCCACACACACACCATTCCACACACACCCACTCCACACACACCCACTCCACACACACACCATTCCACACACACACCATTCCACACACACCCATTCCACACACACACCATTCCACACACACCCACTCCACACACACACCATTCCACACACACCCACTCCACACACACACCATTCCACACACACCCACTCCACACACACCCATTCCACACACACACCATTCCACACACACACCATTCCACACACACCATTCCACACACACACCATTCCACACACACACACACCCACTCCACACACACACCATTCCACACACACACCCACTCCACACACACCCACTCCACACACACACCATTCCACACACACACCCACTCCACACACACCCACTCCACACACACACCATTCCACACACACCCACTCCACACACACACCATTCCACACACACCCACTCCACACACACCCACTCCACACACACACACCATTCCACACACACCCACTCCACACACACCCACTCCACACACACCCACTCCACACACACCCATTCCACACACACCCATTCCACACACACCCACTCCACACACACCCACTCCACACACACACACCATTCCACACACACCCACTCCACACACACACACCATTCCACACACACCCACTCCACACACACCCACTCCACACACACCCACTCCACACACACCCATTCCACACACACCCATTCCACACACACCCACTCCACACACACCCACTCCACACACACACACCATTCCACACACACCCACTCCACACACACACACCATTCCACACACACACACCTACTCCACACATAAACTTCCTGGGGCCCAGGGACTAAACAGACTTCATCGATTGCAGTGCTGACTTTTTTGAGAGCCAAGACTGGTGTTTCTGTGCAGCACTGGGGGCTCGAGGAAGCACTGGCAGAAGCTCTTGCTGTTCCTCACAGTTCCCCTGCAAGGCTGTGGGAACCAAGTGTGGCTCCTCTTCACAGAGCTGCCTGTACAAGACCGCACGGAGCAACAGCCGAATCCCAGCCAGCTTTCTCTCACCGCTGTGCACCCTGTGGTCACTCCCGTGCCTCCTGTTCCTGCCCTGTGATGGGGACTTGTGCACTAGAGTGGTGGATGGTACAGCCGGGGTACCGCCTAGACCTCCCTCAGCAGTGTGTGTCTTGAGGGCAGAGGAGAGACGAGAGACTGCTGTGCTGCATTGGGTTCCATCAGGAAGTTGTGGTGGGGTCTGGTCGTTTGTCAGAAAGCAAGGGATAGACACGGACCCTTTGTCAGACTTGGGTCCTCCAGGCCTTGCTAGCCCTACAGAATGTCATGTGTCAGCAATCGTGGTCTCCTTCCCACAGTGTGGTGAAGACAGCAAACCATTGGTCTTTTTCGTGGTAAACTGGGACCTTTTTGAAAAAAATTACATTATTTGGGGGGTGTGTGTGTGTGTGTTTGTGTCTGTGTGTGTGTGTGTGTGTGTGTGTGTCTGTGTGTGTCTGTGTGTGTCTGTGTGTGTCCCCGTCTGTATGTGCACACACATGCATGTACACAAAGCATGGTGTGCATGTGGAGGTCAGGTGACTGCTTAGGGGAACTGGTTCTCTCCTTTACTGAGGTTCTGGGCTTGAGAACTCAGGTTATCAGGCTTGACGACCGGCACCTTTACCTGAACTGGAACTTTTAAAGTCAGCTGGGTGAGGCTGAAGAAGAACAAGACCTCCAGACAGTGTGCGTCACTCTTGACCGAGGCCCGGCCTCAGCTCCGTGGTGCCCATGGGATTTGTCTGAAGTTCCTGACAAATGTGCTGTGTTTCCATTTTCAGGAGCCAGTCCTGTTCTCCTGCTCTGTTGCTGAAAACATTGCCTATGGTGCTGACAACCTCTCCTCGGTCACAGCCCGGCAGGTGGAGAGGGCCGCAGAAGTGGCCAATGCTGCTGAGTTCATTCGTAGCTTCCCACAGGGCTTCGACACTGTGGTTGGGGAGAAGGGTGTCCTCCTGTCTGGTACGTGGTCCTCATGTAGCATTTGTTGACTTAACTCCCGCAGTACAGCAGAAGCACCTACCCCAGGACGTTCCCACGTGGTTCCCGCTGCACCGTCGGTTACAGATGAGGTTCCCATCCTTGCAGTCTGGGAGAACTCCCTCATCCTTCCTGAAAGGATGTGTTTCCTTCACTTGTACCCAGAACTTTCCTTGGGACTGCTGCTAGTTCGTGAGTGACAACAAGCCTTTGAGCTCATCTGAGGAAGAGGAAGGATGTCCTTTGCAACCTGAGGCTTTAGGGAATTAAAGAAGAGAGGTGTGATGTAGTGGTCAATGACAGCCTGCCTGAGGGAAAGGATTATCTCACAGAAACTCAGCACAGAAGTCATCTCAGACTGTTCTGTTGCTGTGAAGAGATACCACAACCAAGGCAACTTTTATAAACAGAAAGCATTTAATTAGGGGCTGCCTTATGGTTTTAGGGGGTAACTCATTATCATCATGGTGGGGAGCACCGCAGCAGGGGGAGCATGACAGCAGCAGGCAGGCATGGTGCTGGAGAAGGAGCACATCCCGATCCTAAGCAAGCAAAGAGAGAGAGAGAGAGAGAGAGAGAGAGAGAGAGAGAGAGAGAGAGAGAGAGAGACTGACTGACTCTCTGGTAACAAAGCATTCACATATATGAGCCTATGGGGCCATTTTTATTCATATTACCACAAAGGGTTCTTATTTCCCAGTGAGGACCAGTGAACTTTCCAGCAGACAGGGCAAAGAGTGAACACTTTGATGGATCATCTGCCATCTCTTTCATTGATGCCCTTTCATTGTCTTGTGTAGCGATAGGAGTAGAGCCCCAGGCCTTAAGCATTGTTGGCAAGCATTGTACCACCAAGCTACCTCCTAGGCTGTACTTGTCTCCTTAAAGCACCTCTGAAAAACGTAAAGCCTTCTTGACTTGAGGGCTTTGTGAAGAGAGACTGTGATCCTTCTGTGGCCTTCGGGCCTGAGCATGTGAATGGCTTCACCTCGGGGAGGCAGGGTTGGCCCTTCTGGGACATCTTCACGTCCAGCAGACAATTGCACATTTGCTCACAGTGGGCATCACGTTCTTGGGGGAAAGGGAAGCTCGTTCCGACTGGCTGTACAGTGTGAAGTGCGACCTGTGCTGGAGCTAAAGACGAGCACATTTTTGTTGCACACAAACTTCTTTTTTCTTTTTTTTTTTTAAAGATTTATTCATTTATTATATATAAGTACATTGTAGTTGTCTTCAGATACACCAGAAGAGGGCATCAGATCTCTTTACAGATGGTTGTGAGCCACCATGTGGTTGCTGGGAATTGAACTCAGGACCTCTGGAAGAGCAGTCAGTGCTCTTAACCACTGAGCCATCTCTCCAGCCCCCAAAACTTCTTTTTTCGATGCCAATGCTGAAACGTATTTCTTCTAGAGGTTCTGAGACCTCTTAGACCACAGAGGACAAATGAAGTAACAATACCATGATTATTGATTGAAGAGCAATCATCACGGGAGACTCATGGCTGGGGGCTCATCGTTCACGTCCCCCGCTCCCTTGGAGCGATTGCTGCACGTTCTTTATTTTAGCAGGATCCTCAGGTTTCCGTTTCAGTCAAGGAGGCTGCAGGCCCTTTGCTCCTTTTGTTTTTTGAGGCGCAATCTCATTGTCCATCCAGGTTGGCTCAGAATGTTTAGTCTTCCTGTGTCACCCTCCAGAAGTGTAGCTATATCCCGCTGCACCCAAATGCCTGGGAGTAGATATTTCATTATAGGTTTTCCGCATGCTAGTTGATGTCGAGGGCAGTATTCCAGGGGGCACCAGCCGCTGCTACAGGATTTCACCCCAGGATGCTCCAAGGACCACTCTGGGGCACTCAGCTCCACACTTCGGAGGGCCAGGCTGGGGATTTGCTGCATCCCACAATGGCTCCATGTGAGGGCAGCACCTCGATGAAATGACATGCAACCTAGTGTCACTGTGAATGAAGATGTCCCATCATTGGTCAGCTTGAAAGGATGCTGTTAGTACCTCAAGTAGAATGGGGTCTCATTAGACCACCCACCCACATAAGGAGGTGTGAGCGCCAGGCAGTCCTGTCTGCTGGAAGATGGCGTCTTGGGAAGGAGCCAGATGCAAGGCGGATGGGAATGGCTGGATTCCTCACTCCAAGCCTGCATCTGAACACGCCACCTGCTCCCTGATTTTGCATGGAATTCGGGCTTAAAAGAGAAGGGGACAAGTGCCTGGGTTATAACCTCCAGCTTCTTGTGCACATCAAACAAACAAACCAACCTGTGGGGCAAGGAGACAAAAGACCATAGGAGGGAAGGATGAAGGCCGCGTGCCAGCACGGAGCAATGGAGATGTGTGCAAAGCATCGCTGCTGCTTTTTACTCCCTGGAGTTTCAGGAATGGCCACATCCTGTCAGAGATCAGTTTGTCTCTGCCTCCCGAGTGCTAAGATCAAAGGCATTCACCACCACACCAGGTATCAGTTTTCACCGGTAGAAATGGAAGCAATCCTAGGGTCTGCTCCAGTCACGACTGTTACAGATCAACAGGCCTGTGTGCTCAGGGAAATCCCCTGTGAAGGAGGAAAGCCTCGGTCTGCGTTAGCTATAGTAATTGCTTGTTTTGCAGTTTGGTAGGACAGTGTGGTTAAAAACAAAGTCCTGCCCAAACATTGTGGTTAAATGGAAAAAGTTCCCTCCAAATTATCACTTGTCTTAGTGGGAAATTTCCTAAGCATTTTTGTTACGCTTGCCTTCTCTGTCTCTGTCAGGTGGGCAGAAGCAGAGGATCGCAATAGCCAGAGCTCTGCTGAAGGTAAGACGACGACTTTGTGAGGAGTGTGTGTGTGTGTGTGTGTGTGTGTGTGTGTGTGTGTGTGTGAGCGCTTGCGCTCACGGGCTTACTGTCCGAGTATTTGTCACATTTGAGAGACGTCTCTACAATCTGCTGTGGAAGTAGTGTCTGGGGACCTCTTACCTGGAACAATCAGTTGACTGGTGGCTGATGATGAACGAAGTGTCAGAGTGGGGTTTAGCCTTTACTCGGTTGTTCTGCTGAGGAGATCAGATGCCTCCAGCAGACAGATTTCCAGCCAGGAGAAGGAAGAACCTCTTGGTGGGGAGGCAGACTCTGTGCTTTTGAGGAAACATCTCCCTGACTACTCTCTTCAGTATGTAGTGATTATTTTAAACAACTATTTACTTATGTATGTGAATACACTGTAGCTGTCTTCCAGCCTTTGCTTTTCATTTTTAAATCAATGTAATAACTTCCCTTTGATTAAGTTTTTTTTTTAAAAAAATGCTTAAAAACTGGAGCTACTTGGAGAGACAGCTTAGTGTTTAGAGCACTGACTGCTCTTCCAGAGGTCCTGAGTTCAATTCCCAGCGACCACATGGTGGCTCACAACCATCTGTAATGAGATCTGACGCCTTCTTCTGGTGTGTCTGAGAGAGTAGCATTGTCCTCACATATGTAAAATAAATAAATAACTCTTTTAAGAAGTATAATGGTCGACTTTAAATGTTTTCACTACATTTTATTTATTTACCTTGGGTTGGGGTACACAAAGGCCAGCAAACACCTTGTCAGATCAGTTCTCTCCTTCTAATGCTGTCGGGTCTGGCAGTCGAGTTAAGGCTGTCACGCTTGGTGGTTAGCACCTTTCCGTGCTGAACTGTCTTAGCCGTCTGCTCACTGTCCAGAGCTGTGTTCATTGATCTGCCATTTCTCTTCTTCCATTTTTACTTTTTCAGAACCCCAAAATTCTTCTCCTCGATGAAGCAACCAGGTGAGGTTATCTCTGTGACGTGGGTGACGATGTGTGTCTGGCGTGTGTGTCCGGGCTGGAGGGTGTCTTCGCAGTGTGTGCAGCCATGTGTGCAGCTCTGTCATCTCTGCCTCCTGTGTGGCCTTGTCTGTCACAGCGCACTGGATGCCGAAAACGAGCACCTGGTCCAGGAGGCGCTTGACCGGCTGATGGAGGGAAGAACCGTGTTGATCATAGCCCACCGCCTCTCCACCATTAAGAACGCCAATTTCGTTGCCGTCCTTAACCAAGGAAAGATCTGTGAACATGGGACACATGAGGAGCTGCTTTTGAAGCCCAATGGGCTTTACAGAAAACTGATGAACAAGCAGAGTCTCCTGCTACATAACGGGGCAGAGCAGTTCCTGGAACCTGCACAGGCGTAGCCTGCCATCCAGCTCTCGGGTAGCTGAGGCTGAAGGACTGGACTCCAGCATTTACTTATCAATACCCTGTCTAAAGACAGGGACAAAGCAGCGGTCAGGGGTGGGCTGTCTGAGAGACCTTAAAGCCAAACAGCATTGGGGAACAGATCCTAGAGGCTGAGTGAAGCCTGTGAGTACTTCGGTTGTTTGAAACATGCCTCTTTCCACGAAGAATGTACAAAATTGTTTTATGGGTGTACCTGTCCTCCCAGGCCTTTGTGCCGCTGTAAAATTGTAACTTTCTAAATGTCTAAGGCACTGACGTGACTGCAGGTTTCCAGTGTTTGCTGGCTGAGCGGAACACCTCACCTCCTGTGCTTGCTGCCAGAGTTGAGCTGGTCTCAGGTGACAGCTTTAAAAAGGGAACTGGAAACTAAATGCCTAACCAGTTTAAGCCAGTTTCCTAATCACTGGGGCACCTACCTGGGCCACTGAGGGAAAGTTTGCCTTTTCTGTCCCCTTCATCTTCAGGTGTCGGAATTCTGGGACACTACAGGCCGTCCGTACCTGTCAGAATGTGCAGTGTCCCCATCTGGGTACTGGAGAGCCTGATGTATTTGCCAAAGGTAGAAATCCCGTTCTGTGAGCTGGAAAGCTTCTGTTTTTATCACTTCCTCGTTCTTTGACTCCTTTTGAGAAGCAAGGTACAAACAACCAGGTATTACCAACAGAGGTGAATGAAAATCCATTTCACATTCGTTGAAGCGTGTATTTTGAGAAAAAATACCCATTTTAAATATGTAACTCACAGGTATATTGTAGTTTTATATTTTAAATTTTTATTAATGAGGCCGAATCTGAATAATAGAATTTTCAGACTTGAGTACGGTGGCTCTTGCAGAAGCAAGGCAACAAAAGGAACGTCATCCTTTGGAAAGCTTCAGAACTAAGACACGTTGTCCTGCTTCCATTACGCTAAGTCCTACCACCCTCCGAAGTCGACCTGTAGTGGCGGCGAGTGTGGCTGCCCTGCCAAGCACAAGTGAGTCTTTAACAGAGTGCCAAGACCAGGAGGCGGAACAGTGCTGGGCCTGGGGGAATGAGGCTCCTGGATTGTCTATCCTAGGTTTAGACATGGCTCCTGTGAAGGAAAAACCTAGACCCAAGAGTGAAATTGTTGCAGCATCCAGTTCATGTTGAAGATTTCAGCACTCATGAAATAAGTGTTCTGGTTTCAAAAAAAAAAAAAAAAAAAAAAAAGGAAAGGAGTATAGTGGCTCACACCCTGCGCCCCGGCACTTAGTGAGTTCAAAGCCAGCCTCTTGTGAGACTGTTTCAGAGAGACATCTGAAGAGATTGGAAGCCCTACTCCACGGAGTGCATGGAACCCTGACAGGGAGCTGCTCTATAAAAGTGCCCTTGCTCCTCCTGTGCCTGTGGTTTGTCACCTAGTATCACAGCTCTGATGGCAATGACAACGGCCAATGAATTTGCCCTTTTTTAAAATCAGTGCTGTTGATTGGATGTTGCCTCAGGAAGAAGTGCTTTTTTTTTTTTTTTAAATGCTGGCAATGTAGAGCCAGAGGCATAGCTACCCCAAGAGTTAGTTAAACAGACACTGCCGTGCTGATTGCCTCTAGCCATTCTGGAAGAAGTCTCTTGGTGAGAGGCAGAGTGTCAGAGTCTGTGTTACTTCTGGGGACTGACGAGGACGAGGCTCCGGGGTCGTGCGTGGTGGTCTTGGTAGACACCGGTCTGTGCCGGTCCTCACCCACTGCCCGCATTTCCTCAGCTCCTTGCAGGGCATTCTCAGAACTCAGGGCAGCTGCAAATCAGGCTGGTGGGGAAGCATTACAAAAGTCCAATTGAGTCACCACATTTTATTTCTTAGTATGTTTAACATTTTATATCAGATTAAAATTTATAGTGAACATAGTCTGTGTCTGTTATGATATTGAGGTTGATCCGAGGGTCCCCACCCGTGCTAAGTGCTTTACCACTGACTTAGATTCATGGCTTCAGCCCCATGGCTATCATTTAACATTTTGTACATACTCACTTTATTTTTTACCCCTAGTTTTTGAGACAGTAGCCCTGGCAGTCCTGGAACTCCCTCTATAGACCAGGCTGGCCTTAAACTCACCACCACCCATGCTGCCACCACCCACTATTTAGTTTCTTGTATGTATGTATGTATGTATGTATGTATGTATGTATGTATGTATGTATTATATGTAAGTACACTGTAGGTGTCTTCAGACACACCAGAAGAGGGCATCGGATCCCATTACAGATGGTTGTGAGCCACCATGTGGTTGCTGGGATTTGAACTCAGGACCTCTGGAAGAGCAGTCAGTGCTCCTAACCACTGAGCCATCTCCCCAGCTCACATATTTAGTTTCTTTTTTTCTTTTCTTTTCTTTTTTTTTTTTTTTTTTTTCGGAGCTGGGGACCGAACCCAGGGCCTTGTGCTTGCTAGTCAAGCGCTCTACCGCTGAGCTAAATCCCCAGCCCCCATATTTAGTTTCTTAGTAGAATGTGTTATGCTCAAATCTTTTTAACCTAACATGTCACACACAGAGGAGTGACTGAGCCCACACCTTTCCTTATCTGAGCCTCTTTATTTCTCCTGTGGTTGCCATTTACTAGTGTCTGTCCAGCTACTCCGGCCCCACTAAGTACTTCCTGCCCCACCAAGAGTATAGTGCAGTGGCCTGGAGAAAGGGTCCAGCAGTGTCTGCCTTCAAAACTCCAGCTTATGAGAGAGGCAGGCAGAATTGGCAAAAAAGAAACTGGCAAAGCGCTGTGGCAAGCAGAGTGTTTGCAGGCTGCTTCGTTTCCAGCGTTCTGTACACGCTACATCTGGTGCTCTGGTAAATGCCACGCTTTAGACGAACACTTGGGTCACACGTACGTCGCACCCATCGAGGGAGACAGCTTCTGTTAAGTTGTGAACTGGTTGTCACTTGTCTTAGCCTCTCTTTGCTATAACAGCAAGACAAAGGCAACTTCGGGGAGAAAATTCCTTACTGTTCCTGAGGGATTTGGTTCCTCCTAGCTGGGAGGACACTGCCCAGGGTCAGGGGACAGCGGAGTGGCCCTCCTCACCTTTCAGTGATCCTGTTGTCAGGCTATCTGACCCTAGAGCTCCAGAGTATTGTCTTGTCTATGCATGCTACATGCTTGGCTTTTATTTCGGTGTGTTTTTGTTTTTCTTTTTTTTTTTTTTTTTTGATTTTTAATATATACAGGTGCTTTGTCTGCCTGTATGCCTGCAGACCAGAAGAAGGCATCAGACTGTGAGCGTCCATGGGTTCTGGGAATTGGACCTCTGGAAGAGCAGCCAGCGTTCTTAATTGCTGAGACATCTCTCCAACCCCTTATTTGAGGTTTTTAAAAATATTTTTTATGTGTCTGTGAGTTTATGCCATACCTCTGCAAGCCAGACACAGTTACGCACATCTTTAATCCCGGCCATGAGGAGGCAGAGGCAGGTGGATCTCTGGAGGCAGGATTTCTCTGTGTAGCTCTGGCTGTCCTGGAACTCGCATTGTAGACCAGACTGGCCTCAAACTCAGGAGATCCACTGCCTCCTAGTCAGCTGTTGTAGACAATCTGAAGCAGCCCATATCCCACACCTGGGTTAAATTGAAGCCATTCCTATAACATCTCTGTGTTTAAAGAAGCCAAAATTCTCCTACAGTCCACTTTGCAAAAAACTAAAGTCTCGGGTACCATTGCCAGGTTTTCCTAGATTGGAGGGCTTCCTTCTCTCATCCTTAGGGTACGGATGACTCCTCTTCCTTGTGTGCATTTGTGTGTGTTTGCTTACTATATTTACTTCTGATGTGCCTAACAACTTTGTGTCCATAACGGTCTCTCAGGTAACTGCATTTTGGGTTTTGTTTGTTGGTATTTTAAGATGGGTGTCTCCTGTAGCCCCAGATGGCTTTGAACAGCGTCTGGTCCTGCAGAGGTTACAGGTAGCTCTTCTAAATGTCTTTACTGGGGTGAGGGGGCATGTTTGAGACAAGGATTCAGAAAGATTCATCTGACTCTGTCTCTTAAGTGCTAGCATTAAAAGGGTGCATTTCCACACCCAGCTATTACTAAATAAGAAGAAAGGGCGACTTTGATATCTTTGTGATCAGCTTGACAAGTACGCAATTAAAGCTGTCTTTGCCAAAAAAAGGGGAATGGTTAAGTAAACACCGGCTGAATAAGTTTTAGGTGGGAAGGCAGGATGCCTGTGATCTTACATCCCTAAGATCACACTTAGGCTTTTGTTATCTTGTGTTTTCTTCCAGCTGAGAGAAGTTAACAGCTTTGTCTTGTTCTGCAGCTGCCTTTACGTCCTACAGAGCCCAGAACATTTCCTCTCTGCTTCTGATTTACAGGGCGTGTAGTAGGAGGTGGACAGAGTGATGTCTGAAGAAGTTTGGTGGGGTCAGCTTTGTTCTTGTACCTTCAGGACCAGGAGTTGTTCAAAGCCACCTTGAGCTCCACAAGACCTTGTCTCAAACACCAAAAATAGTAAACCACAATCACTCGAGAAACCACTGTGGACACAGAATAGGTAGAGCAGAAGATTAGGTTTGCTGACCACCCCTTGTATAAACCTCTGCAGGGCTGGAGTGGCTTTTCAGCATCTGTGAGCAGAAAATTCCTCACTTGGAGATGTTGAAATAGTGAGAATTAGGTAATACTACATTGATGGGTGTGGGGAAAAAAGGAAAAACCATAAAGGCAAGCTTAAGGAAAACATACACTCTAAAAGAAAATCACTGCTGGGTGTAGTGGCATACACCTTCAATCCCAGCCACTTGGGAAGTAGAGGCAGGCAGATCTCTTGAGTTGGAGGCCAACCTGGTCAACAAAGTGAATTGCAGGACAGGCAAAGCTACATAGTGAGATCTTGTCTCAAAAATAAATAACAGGGGGAGGGGAAGGGGGCTGGAGAGATGGCTCATCAGTTAAGAGCACTGACTGCTCTTCCAGAGGTCCTGACTTCAATTCCCAGCAACTACATGGTGGTTCCCAATCATCTGTAATGAGATCTAATGCCCTCTTCCTGTGTTCTCTGGGGACAGCTACAGTGTACTTATATATAATAAATGAATAAATAAAATAAATAACGAAATCAAGTGTGTGAGGAACTGGAGAGAAGGCTTGGTGGTTTAGAGTACATAACACTTTTGCAGAGGATCTGAGTCCAATTCTCAGCACCCATACTAGGTGGCTCACAACCCCCCTGTAACTAGCTTCAGAGCCCAATGCCCTCTTTCTGGCTTTCTGAGCTCTTAGCGTTTGTTTGTTTGTCAGTAAAAGTCAAAATTGCCCCCAAGGAACTCGATGCCTCTATCAGCAGCAGCAGGAAGAAGTCTACGGATCTCGAAGTCCCCTTTCCAAACCTCTAGCCTTCTTTCTTTCCTACCTAGTGTTGGGGGGTTGGTGGAAATAGGAACCTATAAAGTAGCCACAAGTCCAGCTACAGTGGAGTACAAGCGGGATGCAATTAAAGAACTGAAAAGGAAAGGTCACCCGCGGAAGTTAAGTCACAAGCGACCTCACAAGTTCAGCAAGTAAGGCAGTTATCAGCCCTGAATGTTTATGAACTCGAGTACAGCCTCGGGTTTACCTTAGTTTGAAAGACCCCCGAAGGGAGCCCCCCACTCAAGTCTCGGGAAAGACGCGCACCCAGTAGGACACAGACACCGACCTGCTGTAATCACACGAGGAAGATTTATTGTAAGCGAGATGAAACGAGAGCTCAGGCCAGCATGCTGGGGTCGAGACTCATACGCCACACAGGGAGTAGAGGAGTTCGACCCCGACCTGAATTTTCACAGAGCTTATAAAGGAAAAAACCACAAACCAGGGGGATCAAGAGGGAGGGAGGAGGGGAATTCCAAAACCATAAACTGCCCATACATTTAGGTCATATGCTAGTCATGTGTAACACTAGGCAACACACCCAGGACTTTGTGACATTTTACAGGGCCATTGGACCATTGTGGCCGGAGGCTATGGGTCATTGTGGCTGTTCCAGGAAACTTTTCATGCAAGAATGTTCCGGGAACCATTGTACAGCAAGGGAGGGGTGAAAAGTTCATGTTCTCACAGACCCTACTTCTTCTTTTTGGGTAGCTAGGCGGCTTATTATTAATTTTTAATCCTTCATTCCCCACTTCTTCTTTTTTTGTTAATAGTTCTAATCCTAGAACTTCATGGAGAACTCAGCTTCATCTAGCATAACAGCTTGGTATTGTAGTCTTAACATGAGGATTCTAACCTGGACACTATCCAAGCCTATCCACCAAGGTCATGACTAGCTTTTAGAACTTCTAAGCTTATATGGACTGTGATCCCTGAGGCACAGTCCCAAGAAGTGTTAAGAGTACTAACATATGCAATGTTACATCATTTGTAATGGAAATCAAGCCTATCCCACACCTATCTTGATAGAACCCAGGACAAACATGACTGAATTTCCCTCTAGGTCCCAGCTCTCAGCCCCAACAGCTAGTACATGGCTGGTGAGGGCTGAGAATTGACAGCTGTCAGGGTGGTCAGCAGCACCAGGTACGGTCCTTTCCAGCGAGGCTCGAGTGTCTGGACTCAGTGTAGCTGCAACCTGGAACTGATGGGATGTCTCAGGGGTCTCCGGGGCATAGGCTGCTGTCAGCCGTGAGCAGATTTCTTTCTGTATCACCTGTAGGTCTTTTAGCCTGGCACACAAATCATTATTACTATGGCACTATGACATGTTGGTTCAGTAACATCATCTAATACAGTCAGGGGGGCTGAGGCCCCATATAAGATCTCAAAGGGGGTAAGGCTGAATCTGGAAGGGGTATTTCTTGCTCTGAAGAGAGCAAGAGGGAAGGAGTGTCACCCAGTCTGTGCCAGTCTCCATGGTTAATTTGGTCAGGGTCTCTTTTAGAGTTCTATTTATTTACCCTACCTGTCCTGAACTTTGAGGTCTGTAAATACAATGTAATTTCCAATCGACCTCTAAATACTTGGCCACACCCTGGCTTACCTTGGCAACGAAAGTAGGGCCGTTGTCTGACCAGATTACCTTGGGCATTCCAAATCGGAGGAAGATTTCTTCCAGTATCTTCTTGATGATTGCAGAGGCCGTCTCTTGTTTGGTGAGGAAAGCTTCTATCTATTCCTGAAAAAGTATCTACAAGCACTAGGAGATACTTGTGATTATATTTTTCTGGTTTTATCTCAGTGAAGTTCACTTCGACTTTTCACCAAACTCTCTAGGTCTCTTTGCCCTGTTTGCTTGCTAAGCATTCACTTATTGACATACCTTATACTTTCTACTGCCTCTCTGGCTAAAATCTTAAAGTCTATTACATACACTTAACTACTTGGACAAACTTTTTATCTCCTAAATGAGTCCATTTCTGTATTTGGCAAAGTGAGTCTTTTCTTTGTTCTCTGGGGAGTATAGCTTTCCCCTCAAGTGTGCCATTGTCTTTTTTTTTTTTCGTTTAAGCAATTTGGGCCTTTTCTTCTGTTTTACATTCTAAGTGAGGCCATCCCTTAGTCCGATCCTAGTTCTCAGTGGCTGTCTCTTGCAGGCCTTCAACCAGGATAGGCTCCTGCATAGCCATTTCCCGAGCCACTTTATCTGCTTTGTTACTGCCCAATGCCACTGAATCTCTTCCCTCCTGATATCCTGAGCAATGAATAGTACTCACAGTTGTTGGCTTCACCAGGGCATCCAAGAGATGGCAAAGGCATCTGCAGTGCTGATGTACTGGGGGGGGGTAGAGGTTCAGCCATCCCAGATGACATTGTGTTGTCCACCATGGCAGCACCCACCTATCTCTGACCTTCATGAAGAGAACTGTTCCCGTCTGTGGACAAGGTAGCCTCGGCTTTCAGCAGGGGTCAATCAGCCAGTCGCAGAGGTCTTTCCTCCACCCATGGGCTTCTGCCAGTGCTTGACACTCGTGCTGTGGTGGCTCCAGGTCAGGATTGGGCAGCAAGGTGACCAGATTGCCCCCAACAGGTGGAGAATCTAGTCCATGGCAGCTGACCAGTGGTCCCATCTTTTGGGACACTCTATTCAAAGGCAGAACATCAGCCACTCTATCACAGTTTAAGTCCTGGATTGGGTGATAATTGTTAGTGCCCGGTTGGCAGGAGTGATGTGTTCCAGGCAGATCAGGACTAAGTCACACATCTCCCAGCATCAGGTACTGGTGCACTGAGACAGGTCTTAAGCTCCACATACACAGTCTGTAGATATGCATACACATGGCCTCACCCAGCCATTTCAGCCCACGCAAGCCATTTTGGAGAGCAATTTTCTCATGAGCAAGGGATAGGGGCAGTCAGGGATGACTATGAACTAGTGGGTTACCCGGCCCACGCCAAGGTCCACTGTTCTTCGGGCAGTCCATAAGTATTGTTTGTTGCCAGTAGCCCCTTGCACTCAAGGTCTTTGGATATTGGCCCACTGGGGGGCATAGGAGCACAGAGCATTGGGTCCCTGCATCCACACTTCCCTTCTATCTCTGTACATAGCCAGCACTCTAGGACCAAGAGGCTCTCCAGTGTCCTCTCTTGTTCTTTCTGGGGCAGTCCCTGACCCAGTGTCTTTTTTTTTTTTTTGCATTAGGCACACTGATCTTTAGCCAGGAATTCTCTTCTGTTGCCAGGTACTGTCTTCCTAGGTTCCCTAACTACTGTGGCCAGTATATGTTCCTCTCTTGTCTTTTATCTCTCTTTAGCTCTCTAGCTTCCTCTTCTTTTAGTCTCTTTTCTTCCCTAGCTTCCTGCACTCTTTACCTCTTTCTTTCTTTCTTTCTTTCTTTTCTGTCTCTCTGCATCTTCTTCTACAGCTATTAGGTGCTGTCCACTTTTCTGCACAGACCCTGAACCATGCATCAACTTATTTTCTCTGCAACTTACAATAACTCTCTCAGCGACTTAGCTTAACCCTTCAAGTTTCTGTAACTTTCTCTTCATATCTTTTCCTTATCTTAGCCAGATTGGTGGGGCACTTTCCAGCCCCTCAGAGACCCACCCTTGGAGCCTGGCCGCAGACCTGGCACTCCCTACCTTCAGGCGTATGAAGAGAGCAGGCAGAAGTGAGGGCCTTCTATGCGTGTTGGAACCCTCTTTTTTTTTTTTTTTCTGGCCTCTAGTAGGATTCCGTCTTTCCTCGGTGGTAAAGAAGACCTGTAACAGTTACTAACAAGCATATCAAATGGGATGGTGAGAAAACAAGAGAATCTTGAGAATAGAGTCTACCGAAGAGGGCAAACAGCATTTAGTCACACAGCTAAACCAGGAGGCCTTTCTTGGAACAAAAAGGCCATTGTCAGTGTCAGCTCCGTGGCTTTGCCTCTCAAGAGAACCAGCCTCCAAATGACACTAGGCTTCTAGTAACAACTAATAACAAAAGGATGGAGAGATGGTTAGAACCTGGGTGCTAGATGCCAGGGGGCTGATAAAAGAATTGTAACCAGTTCACCTGGGGCTATCAGGACCTCAGTAGTAGCCCTTTACCAAACTGTCTCACTGGGTTTAAAGGGGCCAAGGAAAAGAAAACATTAATCCTGACCTTGGCCACCTCCAAGTAATTTAGTGCTGGAGACTGACTCCTCCCTTGGAATAAAGACAGCAGATAAGGCAGGCTTCCTTAAAGAACTTCTCTAAATGAGTGCTCTCCTACTGTGAGCAAAGGTCAGAAATTCCTTTCCTATTCTTGTTTTCCTTATAGCCCCACCTAGCTCTCAGCCTTTTTAGATTATTCTTCCTGTAGCATTTCTAACGCAGCCTGTCCCTTTTTTTTTTTAGCCTGTTAACAGCATTTTTGATCTTTTAGGCAGTTATGCACTAAGTGTCATACCGGCTGAAACTCCGCCTTTAAGATTCTTTGCTCCCAAGCAAAATTTAAATCCTTTTCCAGCTTATCTCAGCTGTCCACCATGAGATTCCCAGAGATCGCGAATCAAGGTGTAGTAATTCACTAAGAAATCTCTCTATAGTGTTTCTTTTTACCTTAAGCCTTTTCCTTTTAAACAGCTCCTGAAGAGCCAGAAAAATTGGGTGAGACTTGAGAAGTCCCCATGCTCGCTGCAGCAGCTCCGCAGCTAATTTCGCTCCCCTCTACTGTGTGCTGCGAGCACAGATAAAACACTATTTTAAAAATTAACTTTGGCT
This sequence comes from Rattus norvegicus, assembly GCF_021556685.1. NCBI lineage: Eukaryota > Metazoa > Chordata > Mammalia > Rodentia > Muridae > Rattus > Rattus norvegicus. The sequence continues at coordinate 67,228,057 of NC_141552.1, read as the reverse complement.
ATCAACCAACACACCGCCACTAGAGCGGGGTCCATAAGATTAAGTTTCTTACTCACTAAGCATTAAGGGGACCAAGTAAAACTCTTCAACGAACAAAGCAAACAGTTTCATGATTTCAAACACAGTCGTCAGTCCAAGATTTTAAACACGGTCGTCAGTCCAAATTCAAACACGAAAAGAAGTCAAAAAGACACTGGACAATACCACAGAAAACAATCCAGACAAACAAGACCAAGACAAAGCATCCTATAACCAATTTCCACAGATGCCTGGTACCTTCAGTACCTGGCCCAAACTGCAGCTTAACCTTAGCTGCTTCTGGGATACCAAACACAGAAACAGAATACAGACAACAGACACTAACACATCTAAGCACACTTGTCCGTGCCTATACTTAAATAGGCAGCCGAACGCGACCTCCAAAGTCAAGTCACAGTCAGATCTTTTTGACTGTCCGTTGCCGGGTCCTCCCGACAAAATTCGGCTCGTGGAACGTTTCTCACGCGTCCCAGAGCCAGGACCCAACAAAGGCTGACTCGTGGAACGTCTCTCACGAGTCCCAGAGCCTGCGCGATTGGGGCGTCCCCCGGTGCGCTTTCTAAAAAGGAAAAAAAGAAAGAAAAAGACTATTCGGAGTAGGAATCCTTCATCTACTCACAGGCGCCATTTCGGGGTGGGGAACCTTCTTCCACCCGTGCACAGGGCAGGAATCCTCCTTCTGCCCAGACAGTGCACTCTCAAGCTAGCTTTCTACAGGGCGGGAATCCTTCTTCCACCCGTGCACAGGGCAGGAAACCTTCTTCTGCCCAGACAGTGCACTAAGACCTTAAACCGGTACCGAAAAACACAGACTACAGGACTTAATTCACACACACTCACACACACGAGCACAAACAAAAGAGAAAAAAGAAAACAAAACCGACGTCGACTTCGTGTCGACCAGAGGCACTGAAACTGATCGGCAGGTCGCAGACCTTGCCTAACAAACCGGTCGTCAAGGAGTAAAGTCTCCTCTGGACCTATCAGATGGGGTTCACCAGGCGTCCCTGGTCCCCCCTTGAGTCCTCCTGGGACGTCTCCCAGGGCGAACGGACAGTGGGTACCTGGACACGTCTATCCCTATCCACCCCGCTCTCCTTCCTGGAGCGCGGTCTCACTGAGCGTCCGCAAAACCGAAACAGCGATCGCACCAGATTCCCAGACAGAACATAGACACAGACCCAGACACAGCGCTGAGATAAAACAGAGAATCTTACCTCCAAGTGGGTCTAGGACCCCTGGGTGGTCGCGCAGATCCCGGACGAGCCCCCAAATGAAAGACCCCGAAGGGAGCCCCCCACTCAAGTCTCGGGAAAGACGCGCACCCAGTAGGACACAGACACCGACCTGCTGTAATCACACGAGGAAGATTTATTGTAAGCGAGATGAAACGAGAGCTCAGGCCAGCATGCTGGGGTCGAGACTCATACGCCACACAGGGAGTAGAGGAGTTCGACCCCGACCTGAATTTTCACAGAGCTTATAAAGGAAAAAACCACAAACCAGGGGGATCAAGAGGGAGGGAGGAGGGGAATTCCAAAACCATAAACTGCCCATACATTTAGGTCATATGCTAGTCATGTGTAACACTAGGCAACACACCCAGGACTTTGTGACATTTTACAGGGCCATTGGACCATTGTGGCCGGAGGCTATGGGTCATTGTGGCTGTTCCAGGAAACTTTTCATGCAAGAATGTTCCGGGAACCATTGTACAGCAAGGGAGGGGTGAAAAGTTCATGTTCTCACAGACCCTACTTCTTCTTTTTGGGTAGCTAGGCGGCTTATTATTAATTTTTAATCCTTCAAGTTCACTGTTTGGTAATGTGGGGAGTAGAATGGAGATAACATCCCCGTCCACACATTGCGTCCTTGCAAAACAGCCGCAGAGGACTAACAGAGCTGTGTGTATGCCTGCTATAGGTCTTCTACAAGGTTCTAGGACTTCAGGGGCAGGGGTGAGAGTGAACATGTCTGGGACTTGGGGGGCCACAGTCATCTCCGAATCTCGGCAGTAGACCAGACCCATCAAAGTGCAAGCTGTGCTTGGAAAGCAAAGAGCTGCAGCCCATAGCAGAGCCCGGACATGCGGACGAAGGATAAGCCTGAACCAATCTGAATTAGGTTGGGAAAAGCTGTGAGCGCACCACCGCCTCACACAGAGCGCGACTCCTCAGCTCCGCCCACGAGCGCCTCCTTCCCCAGTCCGCGCTGGTCGCAGAGGGTCAACTCCAGCCTGAGAACTGCACTTCTCAAGCTCAGTCCCGGGAACTCATGCCACTTCGCGAAACAAGGTTCAGGATTCAAACTCGCTTGCCCCGCCCCACTGGTGCTGGGTGTGACGTCACATGAGCGCTTCCAGTTCCGACCCGGCCCTGCCTCTCGGCGCCGAGCTTTGGCGTCATCGCCACGCGCCTTCCTTCCCCATTTGTTGAGCGCCCTGTCTTTACATCATCTCTAGGCGCCTTCCCGCCCCTCTGGTGTTCAAGCACCCGGCGCGCGAGGTCCTCGCTTTTAGCCCGCGAGTGCAGCTTCCTCCACACTCTGCAGATATGTTTCCAGGCGTCTCCTCTCCGCGAACCCCGGGACCAGGGACCCGACGGGGTCCGCTAGTCGGAATCGGGCCCTCGACCACGCCTAGAGCGAGCAGGAGGGGCCTGTCTCTGGGATCTGCGGTTAGCTCGCCTGTGCTGTTCTCGCCGGTAGGCCGGCGCAGCTCAGTGAGCTCTAGGTAAGTGCGGGTTCGGTGACCAGCAGGCTCAGCTCCAAAACGGGCAGATGGAACCAGGCAGCAGGGTAAGTTGCCGCAGAGTTGGAAAGTACTCCTGGTCATCCTTGCATATTATTGACGCTGTTTAACGGTGGCCCTCGTTTTGCAGGTCAGTTGCGGGCAGCTGTTTAAAGTTGTGGTTTGAAACTGTGGCATTTGACATCAGTAACTCATTTGGTCTGGTCTGATCTTTTTATGATCTAGTGTAGAAGTGCAGCCCGGAACTCGGTCCTGCCCACTCTTGGACAGGCCATGCTATGTACCCTAGTCTGACTTTGCTCAGTCCTCTTTTCAGCTACTGACATTTCAAGCATGCAGGAGCTTGTCTGGCTACCATAATTTTATTTAACAGTTCCACCTTTATGTCAGGATCTCAGCATCCTTACCATAGTCTCAGGATTCGTTATACAGATCTGACTCATGGTAAGAACCTACAAACCCTGACAAAAATGTTTTCTCGGTGCCTAACAAATGCTATTACTACGTACTAGTCGACAATTAAAGGACTTTGGGCCACAAAATGTGACGTTGTGACTAGGTTATATAAAATCACTTTTTACGAGAGACAGACAGTGTGTGTGTGCTTCACTAAAGCCGCAGGTGTGCTGCCCAATCACATGTCTAGTAGAATCGTTTCCCTCCTCCATGTTATTAATACAAAAATTCAGAATCAGGTTACCTTTGTTCGAGAGGATTTCTTCTGTTCTTTCAAAAGTGAATTTCTGGGATGGAAAGATGGCTCTGGGGTTAAGAGCAAGGAACTGAGTTCTCTTTCCAGCTCCCATGTTAGATGGCTGACATCCATCTGTAATTCCAGCTACAAGACAGTTCCAATGCTCTGGCTTCTAGGCACCTGTTCTTGGGTGTGCGATCTCTCATCTCTCTCTCTCTCTCTCTCTCTCTCTCGGGTGTGCGATCTCTCATCTCTCTCTCTCTCTCTCACACACACACACACACACACACACACACACTTTAAGTGAATTTCTTCTGCATGAGAACAGGGAATACTGAGTCTGACTGAGACTTATGGTGAAAATGTAGGACTCTGCAAGTCTTGTGATAATTCAGAGAGTAACTGTGATGCTGAGTGGGCACAAGGAACCCTTTATTTGCTTGTGTTTTTTTGAGACAGGGTTCTATGTAGACCAGTCTAACTTCAAACATCACAGAGATCTGCCTGTGATCTCTGTGCCTGGCTTTGACTTTCATTGTTTGAGAAGAATCCTTCACAGCACTGACCTCAGAGGCAGAGGTGTGCACACTCCAAATTACTGAACTCATATGGTTCAGGCATGGTGGCTAGTTTTTTTTGTTTTTTGTTTTTTGTTTTTTTTTGTTTTTTTTTTTTTTTTTTTTTTTGTGGACACAAACTAGAATCATCTGAGTAGAGGGGAGTTCAATTGAGAACCCCCCAACCCCCACCCTAGAGATGGCTCAGTGGTTAAGAGCAGAGCACTGGCTGCTCTTCCAGAGGTACTGAGTTCAATTCCCAGCAACTGCATGATGGCTCACAACTGTCTGTAATGGGATCTGATGCCTTCTCTGGTGTGTTAGCAACAGCTTACTCGTGTACATAAAATAAATAAATCTTTAAAGAAAGAAAATGTCCCCACATGCTTGCCTTTGGGGATGATTTTCTTTATTGGTGATTGATATAGAAGGGCCTGACCCACTGAGCAGTGCCATCCATTGGCAAGTAGCCCTGGAGTATATAAGGAAGCAAACTGAGCAAACCAGGAAAGACCATTCCTCCATGGCCCTGCCTCAGTTCCTGCTTTGGGCGACTTCCTGCCGTGACATCCCTCAGTGATGGGCAGTGACCTGGAAATATGAAATAAATTCCTTCCTCCTCAAGTTGCTTTGCTCATGGTCTGTATCACAGCAATGGGAAGCAAAATAAGACAGTTCCGTGAGTTCTACTGTACAGTACAGTCAGGCTGGTGTCTTTCACCGTTACACCTCATTAGAGGTAGACAGTTCCGTGAGTTCTACTGTACAGTACAGTCAGGCTGGTGTCTTTCACCGTTACACCTCATCAGAGGTAGCTGGAATAGGTGTGTAAAGGCAAGGATAATGGGGAATTTTTGGTGACAGGTGATCCAACATGGTCTCTTTCTTTAGAGGAACGCCTACTCGGATATTCCCCTACCACTCCATATCAGAGTCTGTGAACTATGACGTGAGAGTGTTTGGATCATCGCTCCCTGTTAAGATCATGGAAGCCCTGGCGATGGCTGAGGGTAGGTGTTGTCTTTTCATTTGTCCCCATATTGGTCAATAACCAGGTCACATGTGATAACACTTTGGCTTTGTCTGGTAGAGAAGTAGGCAGCCTGCTGAGTTCTCCTCATCCCTAAGACACTGGTCTGTGAAGCTGAGTGAATCTTTCTAACACAGTTACACCAGTGATTCTAAGAACGATGTGTGTACTTCAGTCCCTTATATCCCCAACTTTTGAGTTGATTAGATATAGGGAATTTAGCTATAGAATCATCCAAAGTGCAGTACCTTGCGTTGTTAGATTAAATAGTGTTTTAGAGTCAAGTTCTGCCTCCAGTTCTGGGTTCTGAGTGCTGTGTAGTGTCCCATAAGTCATGTGACAGGCCTATGGGGTTTCGTGTCCTACAAGTCATGTGGTAGACTCATTGGGTTGTTATTAAGTCAGTATTGGGTTATTATCATATCTTTAAAGCCTCTGCTGGCATAAAGATGATGCAAGAGTTGGGAGGCGTCAATCACAGGGAAAGAAGAGAGAAACAGGGAAGGGCAGACCAAGATGCCATCATGTCAGCCCAAGTCGCTTCATTAACAGGTCTACTGGACCTTTGCATTTTTCTAGAACGATGTTTGGCAAACTACAGGTTGTGACTGAAATGGCTTCGGTGGTCATGACAAGCATTGAAGGGAGACAAAGTTTTAGAATGCATCTTAGCATTTTTTAAAAACTGTATTTTATGTATGTGAGTATACATGTGCCTGTCTTCAGACACACCAGAAGAGGGCATCAATCCCATTACAGATGGTTGTGAGCCACCATGTGGGCACTGGGAATTGAACTCAGGACCTCTGGAAGAGCAGTCAGTGCTCTTAACCACTGAGCCATCTCTCAGCATTTTAACTTAAAACTTTTATATTTGTGTGTGTCACATCACTCAAGGTCTGTTCAGTCCCAGCATGTTGGGGTCAGAGGGCAGCTCTCAGATCATGAAGCCTGAGCTGTGGGCACTTACCCACTGAGTAGCCGAGGATAAAATGTCCTGTTGTAAAGGACCGTTTACTGTCCCTCAGCTTAGCCACCCTGGCTGCCAGTCCTTAGGCTTTTGGTATGGTGATGCTCACACTGCTACTCTCTGCCCTGTGTCCTCCTCCACCTGCCTTCCCCCACTTCATTCTCTTTTTGTCACCCTGAAATGTTTAATTCTTACTGAGTTTAAATCTCTGACCATACTTCTGGGTCATGCCATGTCTGTGTTTAAACAGTACGTAGCCTCCCTCTAGGGATTCAGGAGGGAATCCCAAGAAGTTGAGAGCTACAGACAAGAGCAGTGTAGACTTGAAGAACTTGTCTACATTGCAGGTCTGACCACATCTAATGTTGGGTCAGACCTGCATGGGGTGGGGGCTGAACACTCCTGCACAGGGGCTCCAGGTCAGCAGAAAGTCCTGCACAGCTCGGGCATGTTTACACAGTTAGCATGTTCCTTTCCAGTGCTGTGTGCTTTGCACTGCCACCTTGTCTAAAAGCAAAGAGCAAAGCTCAAATAAGATTCTCAAGGCTGTGAACACATTTATGAAGGCTCACCCCCACTCCCTAGACACAGTGGTAAATTGACTTACTTTTTCCCATAGTAAACAATGCTCTTGTGTTTCCTTATGATGAAATGATTTACCATATCTTTAAGGAGCTCTATTTGAACATTATATTCTTTTGGAGGAATGTGGTAATTTCTTTGAAAATAGTTGTTAATAAGAGGGTTATTGTTTGGTTTATCAAATTATAAGTGATTCTTACAGAAGTAAAATTGTCTCTGGTTTTTGAGGGTTAGACCCGACTGACTTCAAACTCAAAAGAGATCCACCTGCCTCTACGTCCAGAGTGCTGGAATTAAAGGCATGTGCTACCATGCCTAGCTAAGATTCTTTATAATAGGGCTGGAGAGATGGCTCAGTGGTTAACTGCACTGACTCCTTTTCCAGAAGTCCTGAGTTCAATTCCCAGCAACCACATGGTGGCTCACAACCATCTGTAATGGGATCTGATGCCCTCTTCTGTATGTGAAGATAGTGACAGTGTACTCATATATATAAAATAAATCTTAAAAAAAATTAAGAAAAAAATATTCTTTGTAACAAAAATTAAAGAGTATTAAACATATACTCTAATAATTTTTGCCTTTGGATATATTTCTAACAGTAATTATCAGAACTAAATAACTCATTTTTGATAGATTAATCTTAAATATTTGGAAGTTATGTGACTTGCATTTTTAAATTAATTTTAATAATATATTATGATAATTGCCTCTGTGTATGCCTAAGTATATATGTGTACCATGTGTGATTATGAACCTGTGGGTGTCAGAAGGGTCGATTGGCTCCTCTAGAACTAGAGTTATAGGTGGCTGTATGTCACTGTGTAGATGCTGGTACTAGAACTGGAGTCATAGGTGGCTGTGTGTCACTGTGTAGATGCTGGTACTAGAACTGGAGTCATAGGTGGCTGTGTGTCACTGTGTAGATGCTGGTACTAGAACTGGAGTCATAGGTGGCTGTGTGTCACTGTGTAGATGCTGGTAACCAAACCCTGGTCCTCTGCAGGAGCCGTAATGCAGCTTCCTGTCTTGGTGACTAATGTGGTAAAAAGATGTTGCTATAAGGAGATGAAACGACTTTTTCGTGGTCTGGATATGGGGTGAACTGTGTGCCTTATCCCCTCAGCTGACGACCAGCTCTCTGTCCACGTCGATGAAGGTGGGTGGGCCTGCCTAGTATGCAAAGAGAAGCTCCTCGTTTGGAAGATTGCTATGTCCCCTGTGACTAAGGTAATAGCCCTTCAGATACCCAGTCGGGAAAGGGATCCCAGCTGGCTCTTTATTTGCACCTTTATTCTTTGAAGTTTATGAGGACAGCCAGTCAGTCTGTGCAAGCATTGAGAATTCAGGATATGGGAGCTTGTGAGATGGCTTAGTGGTGAAGAGTTCTAGAGGTTCTGAGTTTAATTCCCAACAACTACGCAGTGGCTCACCATCTGTAAGGGGATCTGATGTCCTCTTCTGGCCTGTGAGTGTACGTGCAGCAGAGCAGGCATACAGTGAGAAGGGAGGGAGGAAGGAAGGAAGGAAGGAAGGAAGGAAGGAAGGAAGGAAGGAAGGAAGGATAGAAGAAAGAAAGAAAATTAAAGAAAACCACCAGATTTTTAAGTAAATAAAAAAGCAGGATAATTAAATACTGAATGTACATCTATAGTGTGTTGCAAAATCTTCTCTTTTAATATTTTATTTTTATTGATATCTTTAGTTTTTTTTTTTTTTTTTTCCTTCTCCAAAGACCCATTGATTACAGGTCAAAAGAAATGAACATGCACTTGAGACACTACTGTCTCTGAGCTCTGGGCTATTGTTGTAGAAAATTTTGATTCCAGTCCAGGGTTTCTACCCTGCCTTTGGCCATTGAGTTCCTGGATAAAAGACACACAACCTTTATATTTAGAACAAGCCTTAATCAGCACGAGAGCTGGGCAGATGTCTGCCCTCCGTGGTATTAAAAATCTATTTTCCTATTGATAACACCAAGTTATAATTTATTGCACTTCATCTGGCCTGCTCTGAACTCCAGTTGGTGGCCCTCAGGGCCACGTTTCCGTGAGCTCACCTAGCCATGGTGGCGTCTCCTCTCATTTATCCTTTCACACTGTTCTCTGATGCTACAAGCTGCTCAGTGCTCTCTTCCTTGCAGTTGAGGTTCTTCTGAAGGATCAGCTCTGTCTGTTAACTGAGTGCTTTCTACGTTTTAGTGAAAGCCCAGCACCACGTTTGAGAGGGTGCTTTCAACCTTGGAGACCTTGGTGTAATTTCTCTATGGCTATAATAGTTTTACAAGTCAAATAAATTATTACCTCAGCTAGCAAAGTTTTGCTGGAAACCTGGCCACTTCCCCTAGCCCAGTGGTTCTCAACCTGTGGGTCATGACCCTATAGGGGTCTCATATCAGATATTTACATTATGATTTTTTTTTAAAGATTTATCTATTTATTATATATAAGTACACTGTAGCTGTCTTCAGACACACCAGAAGAGGGCATCAGATCTCTTTACAGATGGTTGTAAGCCACCATGTGGTTGCTGGGAATTGAACTCATGACCTCTGGAAGAGCAGTCGGGTGCTCTTAACCACTGAGCCATCTCTCCAGTCCCTACATTATGATTTCTAACAACAGCAAAATCGCAGTTTTGAAGTAGCAATGAAATAAGTTCATGGTTGGGGGTCACTGCAACATGAGGAACTGCCTTAAAGGATCACAGCATTAGGAAGGCTGAGAACCACTTGTACAATAGAACCTTTGGCCTGGCACAAGCACAGGCTAGTTCATATAGAAGTCCAGTTTAGTATCCCTGGCTTTGTTGTTGGTCAGAAAGAGCTGAGAATAGAAAGGCTATTGTGGGATAGTGTTCAGGATGGACTCATGGAGTCTGCAGAGGATCAGAGGAGCCTGCATGAACACCCTGGCTGGAATGTAAAGGGTTTGCTCTCTGTGTTTGCCTTGCAGTTGTCTGTTTGCAAAGACCTCCAGCTGCCCCCTAGCGATTTCCACTGGAGTGCTGATTTGGTGGCACTGTCTTATGCTGCAACCTCAGGTGAAGTACATTCTGTTCAGGTATGTGCGTAAAGATGATGAAGGGGCTTTCGAGGTGGCTCAGTGGTTAAGAGCCTGTGTGGCTCATGCACAGGGGATAAGCTCAGTGCTCAGCACCCACTTTGGGTGATTCATGGTTGCTGGTAACTCCAGTTCTAGGGGACCCAACAATCCTTTCTGACCTCTGTAGACCCCTGCAAGCGGTGAGCATACAGACAAGCAGGCGTGCGTGCACACACATATTTTTAAAAAACATTCTGGAAAAGGTGATCGAGAGGCTGGTGTGGAGGTGCACACTTTTAATCCCACCCCTGGGAGGCAGAGTCAGGTGGCTGTAGGAGGACAGAGCCAGCCTGGTCTCTGTCAAACTCCAGTGAGCTCAAACTAGACAAGGTGAGGCCTTGTCTCAAACAAACAATACTCTTTGTAAAATGAGAATATGAAACAGCAAGGTACAGACTGAGGACATACTCATAAATCCAATTTAAAGACAGAGATAACCCAGAGGTTAAGAGCACTTGTTGCTCCTGCAGAGGAACCCAGTTTAATTCCCAGCAGCCATATGGTGGCTCACAACTATCTGTAACTCCAGTTCCAGGAATCAGATGCATTCTTATTTCAGCAGGCACCAAACACACACACACACACACACACACACACACAAACACAAACACACAACACTCATACACATAAAATACCCAAGTCAAAGAAAAAGGAGAAAGAAAAAAGATCAGAGTCTTCAGTAGACACAACTGTACCAGAGAGTAAGCTCGGCACATAAGCCCGTGAGGAGCTGCTTGGCATCGACAGCCACTGGAGCGGTGCAGACAGACAGCACGGGGGAGCAGTACAGACAGCTATAGAATGGCTGCTGAGACTCCGGTGCACACTCCTACTCTTGCTTCCCAGTTTCATTCCCTCCCCCACCAGCCCCCCTTTTGAGTCAGGGTCTCTCTGGGTAGCCCTGGCTGTCCTGGGTGCAGCCCTGGCTGTCCTGGGTGCAGTCCTGGCTGTCCTGGACTCACTCTGTAGACCAGGCTGGCCTCCCACTCACAGAGATCACCTGCTCTGCTCCCAGGGCTGGGGTCTGTAACCTAGCTTTAGTCTCCCGTCTCCCTGCTCCCTCTCCCCACTTAGCCCCTCCCACCCTCAGATCACATGTGTTTATTGCCAACCTCATTGCTCACAATACCGATTTTTTTTCTCCTTATTTGTTTCCTGGCCTCTGTGCACACTCTCTGCCACATAAATAAAAATAGGTAAGAAAAGCTAATATGTGAGAGCAAACAAAATGTCTTTCTAAGCCTAGATATCTCAGTTAATAGAAGATTTCTAACTATCTATCTACCTGCAAACCTTATAGTTTTGTTTGAGAAATGGAAACGTAACACAAAGGTCACTTGTCTTACAGCAGTTTTATTTGCAGCTCTGGAGCTGGGAGTGACCTGTGGGTCCTTTCTTAGGTAAACCTCAGGGAAAACAGGTGGAGAAGCAGATTGCAGTTTAGTCTGTTTGTTCTCTGGTGTTCTCAAAGTGCAGAGATGGAAACTGGGTCCAGATAAAACAGGGAAGCGCGGCCGCCAGGGTCACATAAGGAGTGGGTGATAGACCTGCCGTGTGTCCTTACGATGGGCACTCACACCGTCTGCACACGGGAGACTCACGTGCCTGACCAGAGGAGACGGGCAGTTTTGCTGTTGCTTGGTCTGTTAAGGATTTTGATGGGCATGGTGTACACAGCTGTAATCCTAATCCTTGAGATGCAGAGACAGGCAGCTCTCTGAGAGTTCAGGGCTAGCCAGGACTACACAGTGAGACCGTCTCTAAAATAAACAATTCTATAAAATAATAAAATTAAACATTAATTCTTGTTTTCATCAGTGTCTTAGGCACCTGCTTGTAAAGCCTTCTTGTATTGTTGCTGATGACTGTGGTTTTATTTCAAGGCTGTTTCTGTCATGGTTGCTACCAAAGAGGGGTCCATCCGCTACTGGCCCAGCCTTGCCAGGGAAGACACCTACTCAGACACCTCTGTGGATTTGGGAGGCGAGAAGGTGTGCAGGTTCCTGACAGCAGTGCAGGTGCGTATGGGGAGAACTGCAGTGTGGACTAGTAGGAAGGTCTGAAGCTGGAAATGTGGGTTCTGAACTGCTGTGGGGACCTGGGAGGCATTAGAGACAGGCAAGGAAAGAAGGTGGTGAGGGCCTGATGTGAACTAGAGCAAGGAGGCTACTCATTGGGCAGTGTGTATCGGCTCATTCCACGTAAGCACTCTACAAAGGCGATCTTAGACAGGCTTGCACAAGCCGGGCCTGGTGGTGCACACTTCTAATCCAAGCACTCAGGAGGCAGAGGATAGCCTGGGCTACATGTAGAAGCCCTGTCTACCAGAGAGAGAGACAGACACAGAGACTCTGAAGCTAATTCTCCTAGACACTGGGATAATACTTGCTGAAATCTACAGTTATGGAAGAAATCTGACGTTGCCCTAACAGGCACCGGTCCTTGATTCTATCCCTAGAACCACTTAAACCAGATGTGATGGCTCATACCCTGTGATCCCAGCATTCAGGAGGATGGGGAATTTTGGGTCATCCTTGGCTACATAGTGAGTTCAAGGCCAGCTTGGAATGCATGAGGCTGCCTCAAAAAACAAACAAATAAAAAAACCCAAATCTGACATTTGTTGAACATACCAGTAGTAAACCCTTCATTTAAAACTCAGATTTAAAAAGCTGTAAGGGCATTTTTGTGTATTAGTTAACGAAAGGACTTGGTATTTATTCACAGGGAGGAAGTTTCATCCTGTCCTCTGTGGGAAGCCAGTTGGTTCGATTGATTCCTGAGGGCTCAGGGAAGATTCACCAGCATGTCCTGCCCCAGGGCCAAGGCATGCTCTCGGGGATTGGCCGGAGGGTTTCTTCCCTTTTTGGGATTCTGTCCCCTACTAGTGACCTCATGGTAAGTTTACAAAGAACTCCTTTACACTAAGTTGAAAGTTTCCCTTGACAGTGGTCTTGCCATCATATGAATGTAAGCTGCCGTGTTTCTCTTCTTTCACTCTTATGTGTCTGAGTGTTGGCCTGTGTATGTATTTCTGGATGCCACATGGTCGTCTGGTGCCTGCAAGAAGCCAGAAGAGAGCATCAACTCTTCTGAAACTGGAGTTACAGATGGTCGTGAGCTGCCATGAGGGTGCTAGGAACTCAACTCCAGTCCTCTTGAAGAGCGAGAAGTCTCTCCAGCCTTATTGTGAAAGTGTTAAAGTTGAATTTGGCTTGTGCTCTGTTAACATTCCTGTTCACAGGCAGGGACGGCTTCACTGTTGCCCTGTCTTGCCCTATAACAGGAGAATGGAGACAATGGGGTTTTAAACTAAAAAGCATGTGTACATAACTTAAAACCATGTACATAGCTTAACATCTATTTGGTACCAAGGAGTCTACTCATAGGAACAACAGCAATGCCTGATAAGTGTCCTCCTCCCTACCGGATTCCATTCAAGTTCTTGTTTCAGAAGCCATAAGCAAACGTCTCCAGACTTACTAAGTTTATAGACTTCACTTTCAAGACTCTGCTGTGGCTTCTTTAAAGAGTTCTTACATATGCTTCCAATTTAATAAGACACCGATTCTCTCAGGACGCTGAGGATTGTTTAACTTTCCCATCTCCCGACTCTGCTTTCCAATTCTGCTCTTCCCAGGCCTCCTCTTTGGAGAGCTGGCCTTGCTTTCAGGGCCTGCTTCTTCCTACAGAGCCCGGAACAAGAATTATAGTCAGAAACCTATAAAGCACACGAAGTTGGAGTCTGTCTTAGCATGTCCCCCTTCTCTGCACAGCTGGCCAGTGTTCTGTGGGACAGAGGAAATTCAAGTTTCTACACCCTGACGAGTTCAAACATCAGCAAATGGGAACTGGATGATTCTTCAGAGAAGCAGGTTTACAGTTGGGATATGCACAGAGCCCTGAAGGAGAGCATCACCGATGCTATTTGGGTGAGGAGCAGTGGGGCCCACTTGTGGTTTACTCAGCACTTAGGGTGTGTGACGCATCGCTCCTTTGTCTTTTGTTTTCTTGAGACAGGGACTCACCTTATGCAGCCCAGCCTGGTTGTGGCTCTTTAAGCCCTCCTGCCTCGGCTTCCCAGGTGCTGGGACTGTAGGCGAGCTTCACCACAGCCCGCCCATCTGCCTCATTTATTTGAGCACATTTCCATGTAATAAGTGGATAGCCATTAAATACATATACGTGGGAGTGCCTGTAATGTAAGACAGTCTTGTGCAGCTCGGGCTGGCCTCAAACTCACTATGTAGTTGATCCTCCTGCATCTGCCACCTTTCAGTAGGAATATAAGCATGTGCCACCATACCCAGCTGACCTAGTGTTTTTTTAAAGTCGGGGTTTCACTCTACAGCCCGGCCTTTCCTGAAACTCTCTGTAGACAAGGCTGTCTTCAGTCTTACAGAGATCTGCCTGTCTCTGCCTCCTGGGTGTTGGGATTAAAGGTGTGCACCTGGCTAGTTTTCAAATGTTCATTGCTCATGGAAGCAACGCTTTGCCAGGCCAGGCATACAGTGATTGGAAAAAAAGGCACAGTAACTACTGGGAGCTTACACTTCGGTATTTCCATTTAGGGGTCTGAAAGTAACTATGAAGCTATTAAAGAAGGGGTCAGCATTCAGTATTTGGATTTGAAACAAAACTGGTAAGTACCTCACTTGAAACAGGCAGGCGACCTGCTGCCTGCTGTGCCAGAGTTCGTATGGTTACTGTGCCTCTGAGAGGTCCGTTCCTTAGGTAGTGGTGTTGGTCCATGTGGGAAATAAAAACATTCCTCAGCTGTAAATAGTGTGTCCGTGCCCCGGTGAGACTTACATCTTCAATCTGTCTTGATTCAATCTTAAGGTGATGCTAACACCCCCTCCTTTCTGTTGCCAAGGGAGTCCTGAACAGTGCTCTCTGCTCTCTATGGAGACATGGGGTTCTTGTCACTGTCAGTGGAGGAGCTCTGTGTCCCACAGTCTGTGACTGAGCTGATATAATGAGGCTGTGTCCTCCATTGCGAGCTAGACGCACATGGTTATGCTTGCCCTGAGTTTCCTCTTAGCAGTTTTCAGGAAGGATTTGGCAGATCAGTTTGTGGTCTCAGCACTCAGGCAACCTGAGGCAGGATTACGGTTCCTGACCAGCCTGAGCTATATACAAAACTCTGTCAAAAATAAACCAAGGTGAAGACTTTTTTGTTTTCTGTTTTTGAGACAGGGTCTCACTATGCAGCCTTGGCTGTCCTAGAACTCTGTAGACCAGGCTGGCCTCAGACGCAGAGCTGCCTGCCTCTGCCTCCAGAGTGTTGGCATTAAAGGTGTGTGCCACCACCATACCTGGACAGTTGAAGATTTCATGGGTTTCAGAGTCGTGATGACTGTATCCTGGTGTTGGTGTAGCACAACCATTGTCCTTGTTTCTCAGAAGGGTGTTGCAGTTGCCATGGTGAGGTGTGGTTATCTCCCTAGCACTGGTGAGTCTGTTGACTTGTTTCTCGGCAAGATCTGAAAACCCCATAAAAAGCTACCCAGGAGGTAAAAATGACAGCATTTTCTTAGTTTCTACTAAAGACATACTTGTTCTCATTTAACTTTACCCGGCTTTTGGAAACTTAGGGTGTAGGTTATTGTGTGCTTGCCATGGCCTTTTCTCTGTTTTTTTTTTTTTCCTTCGGAGCTGGGGACCAAACCCAGGGCCTTGAGCTTGCTAGGCAAGCACTCTACCACTGAGCTAAATCCCCAACCCCTCCATGGCCTTTTCAGGTTGAAAATGAGGATGAAAGCTGCTTCAGAGTTGCTGCCCTGAGACTCTGCCTCTGGGTCATGGTGTCGGGCTATGACAAAGTAAGAGCTGGGGACTCTTGTTCCTTGTCTCAGTCACTGTTCCCTCTCAGGTTCCTGAGCTCCCTGATGGGAGTGCACGGGCTTCTTGTGTGAGAATGCTATGTTCCTGTTACCATTTGACCTTTCACAGTCCTTCCATAGCTACAGTCTGGGCTGACATGCTTAGCGAGCTACAGTTGGAGCGTGTAACTGGCCTGGAGCTCACAGAGACCTGCCTGTCTTTACTTCCCAAGTGGGGTTTTTGTAGAAGGTTTTGTTTTGTTTTGTTTTTTAAGATTTATAGCCTCGCCCCGGTTGCCTCTGAAGATGCTGTGAGAAGGCCAGCTAACTTAACCTGACTGCAAATATGTTTGGTAGTTCCTTTTATATTTTCATAAACTTACTTTTTCAGATAGAGAATTAGCTTCGTTTGTTCTTCGGTGTCTTATTTCACTCCACACTGTACATCACTACAGATTTTTTTCACTTTATAGCACATGTTTTAAGTTGAAAAGAAATGGGAAAATAGCAATTTGGGATACTTGCTATTGTAAACCAAATAAACAGTAGGGTAAATTACATGAAAGTGTCAGTTTCAACATCTAATAATATGTGAAGGGTTTTTTTTTTTAAATGTAAAGTAAAATTTTCTAACTTAAATGCAAAAAAAAAGAAAAAGATTTATAGCCTCTCTCTTTCTTTCTCTCTGTATCTTTCTCCCACCCTCTCTATGTGTGTCTATACACATGCACACGTACACCTGTAGAGCCCAGAAAACATCATATGCTTTGGAGCTGGAGTTTGATGCTTCTGAGCCTCCTGATGTGGGTTCTGGGAACTGATCTCAGGCCTTTGAGGAGTAGCAATGCTCTTAGCAGTTGGTGAGCAGTCTCTAGCACTATGGGTAACAAAGTTGTCAGGGAATCCTAGCCCTAGGACCACTTCTTAAAGACCCTGTTATGTAGATAACGCTCCAGTCTTGGTAGCATGGTGATACACTCTTTAGTGACCCTTCTTACAACCCTGACCTTGGGATGGCCCACTGTGTCATCTGAATGGTACAGAGAGGATATGCCCTCGGCCTTCTCCTCTGACCTTGCTGTAACATCAGCGTGATGACAGTGAGCTGCAATTTAGAGCTGCAAGTCCCGAATTTTTCTCCTCTGAGTGGCAGTGGGAGGATTAGGGGAAGGGCTGTCACCTGAGCCCTCATTAACTTGCTTAGGAGTGGCTGCCCGCAGAAGGTGCTTGCTACCTTGGAAGAATTTGCATTAGGGGATATTTAACATTTTTGTTGGGCAACAGTATAAAGAATAGTACATAAGTTTTAACAAGCAAAATAAGCTTTTTTATAAACAGCGGCTTGGATTTCTGTAATTGATGATTAAACAGTTTTTCTCTCAACATAGGTAAGTTGTGAAGAGTGCTCAGTCGCCTCACTCTTCGAGTGCTTTAGTGAGCGCAGCAGGCTCGGGTTCCATGCTCAGTCAGCCTCACTCTTCGAGTGCTTTAGTGAGCGCAGCAGGCTCGGGTTCCATGCTCAGTCAGCCTCACTCTTCGAGTGCTTTAGTGAGCGCAGCAGGCTCGGGTTCCATGCTCAGTCAGCCTCACTCTTCGAGTGCTTTAGTGAGCGCAGCAGGCTCGGGTTCCATGCTCAGTCAGCCTCACTCTTCGAGTGCTTTAGTGAGCGCAGCAGGCTCGGGTTCCATGCTCAGTCAGCCTCACTCTTCGAGTGCTTTAGTGAGCGCAGCAGGCTCGGGTTCCATGCTCAGTCAGCCTCACTCGAGTGCTTTAGTGAGCGCAGCAGGCTCGGGTTCCATGCTCAGTCAGCCTCACTCTTCGAGTGCTTTAGTGAGCGCAGCAGGCTCGGGTTCCATGCTCAGTCAGCCTCACTCTTCGAGTGCTTTAGTGAGCGCAGCAGGCTCGGGTTCCAAGCTCAGTCAGCCTCACTCTTCGAGTGCTTTAGTGAGCGCAGCAGGCTCGGGTTCCATGCTCAGTCAGCCTCACTCTTCGAGTGCTTTAGTGAGCGCAGCAGGCTCGGGTTCCATGCTCAGTCAGCCTCACTCTTCGAGTGCTTTAGTGAGCGCAGCAGGCTCGGGTTCCATGCTCAGTCAGCCTCACTCTTCGAGTGCTTTAGTGAGCGCAGCAGGCTCGGGTTCCATGCTCAGTCAGCCTCACTCTTCGAGTGCTTTAGTGAGCGCAGCAGGCTCGGGTTCCATGCTCAGTCAGCCTCACTCTTCGAGTGCTTTAGTGAGCGCAGCAGGCTCGGGTTCCATGCTCAGTCAGCCTCACTCTTCGAGTGCTTTAGTGAGCGCAGCAGGCTCGGGTTCCATGCTCAGTCAGCCTCACTCGAGTGCTTTAGTGAGCGCAGCAGGCTCGGGTTCCATGCTCAGTCAGCCTCACTCTTCGAGTGCTTTAGTGAGCGCAGCAGGCTCGGGTTCCATGCTCAGTCAGCCTCACTCTTCGAGTGCTTTAGTGAGCGCAGCAGGCTCGGGTTCCAAGCTCAGTCAGCCTCACTCTTCGAGTGCTTTAGTGAGCGCAGCAGGCTCGGGTTCCATGCTCAGTCAGCCTCACTCTTCGAGTGCTTTAGTGAGCGCAGCAGGCTCGGGTTCCATGCTCAGTCAGCCTCACTCTTCGAGTGCTTTAGTGAGCGCAGCAGGCTCGGGTTCCATGCTCAGTCAGCCTCACTCTTCGAGTGCTTTAGTGAGCGCAGCAGGCTCGGGTTCCATGCTCAGTCAGCCTCACTCTTCGAGTGCTTTAGTGAGCGCAGCAGGCTCGGGTTCCATGCTCAGTCAGCCTCACTCGAGTGCTTTAGTGAGCGCAGCAGGCTCGGGTTCCATGCTCAGTCAGCCTCACTCGAGTGCTTTAGTGAGCGCAGCAGGCTCGGGTTCCATGCTCAGTCAGCCTCACTCGAGTGCTTTAGTGAGCGCAGCAGGCTCGGGTTCCAAGCATAGGTGCTGTTCCACGGCATTAGATACCTTGACCTGAGGAATGGACTCAAGTTTTAAGTCAGGCTGAGGCTGGTTGTCCTATAATTCACACATCGTGATACTGAGTCATCTCCGTATGCGTTTCTGAGGTTTTGGGTTATTTGCTTGCTTGTTTGTTTGAGACAGGCCCAGGCTGGCCTTGCACTCCAGGTCCTTCTGTCTGTTAGCCCCAAGTCACAGGTGTGTGCCACCATCCGTGCGCTTGATTTTAGTTCTGTGAGTCTCCCTAAGGACGCACAGTAGTCATTAACCACAGCTGTGGCAGCAGAGCTGGCCGTGTTGCTTGGTGCTACAGCGCCATCTACAGGCACGAGGCAGAGACTGAGCTGTGTCGGTGATGGGGAGAGAGACCCCCTCCCTCCAGAATCCTCTGTGCCCCTGACAGTTAGGGATCCCTTCTTCAAAGTTCCCTCCTTTTCAGAATGGTGTATAAGTGGACTCGTGCTGAGTGATTCAGCTTTGACATGGTGGATTTAAAATTGGTTCAGACATTACTTTGTTTCCGTTCCTAAGTAGTATTCAGGAGAATATATGTAGACATGCCAGGATTTCTCTGCTCCGTAGTTGAAGTCATTGGGTTGCTCTCAAGTTGGCTACTGCAGTAAAGCCACTGTAAACATTTGCACTGAGGTAATTGTGAGAATGTTTTTTTCCTTCCCTTAGGTATTCAAATATTTAGATTCAGGGCTCTAGTTTATATGGTGACTGTGTGTGCGTATAATTTTGTAAAAATCTGGCATTACTGTTTAGAGAGAAGCCTGCAGGATGTTTGGCGTTTGCCTTTGGACCTCTGTGAATTTCAGAATGGTCAGGGCTATCTAGTGAAACCCTGCCTTAAAACAACAACACACACAGAAGCCCCCTTTCTCTTCCCACCCCCCTTTTCTAGTGATGGGCTCCTGATTTTGGCAGCAGCATGGCACCTGGGAGACAGCCCCTGTCTTGTCTATTACTCTGTGATCACAGTGGAGGACAACGGTAACCAGATGTCAGATGCAGTCACCGTTGAAGTGACTCAGTATAACCCACCTTTCCAGGTAAGTCAGGTTACAAGGAGACCACAGCACACCGGGGTCCTGTACAACCATTGGTGTCTTTGAGGTTTGCTTGCAAGATTTGGAAATTTGTAGATATTATTGCTGTTCATTGTCTACCTCACTCGGGCCCAGTCTGAACTAAAGGAAGATGATACCGACGGTGGCCCACAGCCAGACCTTGGTGCTTGGCTGTAGCTTGTTATTGAGTGGAGAGGAAGTGTGATGGGGAGCGCATGTGAAATATTTGGATTCAGTTGGGGGTGGGTGTTGATTTGATTTGAGACAGGATGACTGTCGTCTAGTCTGACTACATAGTCCAGACATTTCTGTCTCTTGTCTTCAAGTTGTTGTTCTAGGTATGTGCCATGGTGTCTTCCCGGGGTTCAGTCTTGAGACCTTTATGTTATAAAC
The DNA here is from genome assembly GCF_021556685.1 of Rattus norvegicus. NCBI lineage: Eukaryota > Metazoa > Chordata > Mammalia > Rodentia > Muridae > Rattus > Rattus norvegicus. The sequence goes on along the minus strand of NC_141552.1, from coordinate 67,208,090 downwards.
CAATTCCATGTGCCTAGGGGATGACTGCTTTGTGTACCCCACAGAATAAAGCACCAGAAGACAGTAGCACGAGTGTTGAGTATTTAGACAGGTTAAACACGTCCTCTCATCACTGACATCATTTACCTGATGCAGCATCCGTCCTCCTGCGCCGTTATTAGGGACAGAGCTTCACTGTGTAGCTCTGGCTCATCCTGGGACTTGGGGTGCTGCCTGCCTCTGCCCCTCACGTGCTGGTGTTAAAGGTGTCACCCTGCCTGGCCCTCATCTGCTTGTTTTGGGGTACCTGCCTGTGAGGGCAGCGCTTGCAGAGGGCAGAGGCATTGTGTGTGCCTCTGGAGCCAGTCACAGCTGATTGTGAGCCGGCCAGAGCAGTGCGGGGACCGACATGGTCCTCTCCAGAGCATCGACCACAGAGCCCTTGCTTCAGCTACTAAATCTTTGTTCTTAATATACTTGCTTATCTGAGTCCCATACGAAAAGCTGTTATCTTTTATTCCTAACAGGAGTAAACCTTCTCCTGTGTTTCAGTTCAGTATTGCTGGAAATCATAGCTCAGTACCATTTTAATTTTTCACCAAGTGCTGGAAGATATAAAGAAAACAGCTTGAGAATGAAGTATGTCCTACCGTCTCACTTTAAGGAAATATTTCCTATATTAGTTTAGGAAACTAGAGACAATGATGAGGAGCATTTGCTGCTCTTGCAGAGGACCCAAGTTTGGTTCCCAGCAGCCATGTTAGGTGGCTGTGAGCCACCTGTCCTCCAGCCAGAGTTGGGGTTCTAAAGCATGTAGCCCCCCTGTGGTCCTGCATCTGTCCACATATCCACATACAGGTGCCACATACACACACATTAAAAAGACTTCCTTAGCGATGGTGACTGTAGTCCTAGTTTTGTGTCTAGTGAGTTTGTACTTATGTTTATTCCTCTGATTTCATGTGGGAACAGATAAACTCAATGGTCTTGGACGTGAGAGCTTGTTTGGTGGCCTCAGGCCTGAACATGTTTGGTAACACAAGACCCAGCTTGGTGTAGTGGTACATGCTCCTCAGGAAGTACACGCCTTTCTAGGGACGGCCGATCCCAGTGAGTTTAAGGTCAGCCAAGCAGCCAGGGACACGGAGCAAAACTGTCTTCAAAAAAGAGGACAGAACCAAAGTGGGCTTTTTCTGCATCTGTCAGTATAAAAATAAATAAAAGCTTTTAATTTCTCATTTGCTGCAAACTTTGAGTTATAATATTTTTGGTTAGTTGGTTGGCTTTTCAAGCCAGGGTTTCTCTGTGTAGCCCTGGCTGTCCTGGAACTCACTCTGTAGACCAGGCTGACCTCACACTGAGATCCTCTTGTCTCTACCTCCCGAGTGCTGGGATTAAAGGTGTTTAGTCCTGCTACCACACTTGACTTATCTTAATTTCATAAAAGAGTATTAAAATTTGCTAATTACAATTCAACAAATGATTTTTGTAAGACAAGTATTTTAGTTTATTTGCCCTTGTAGCAAAATATCTGAGGCTGGGTAATTTATAGCTATCGGAAGTCCTGCCGGTTGGAGCTCCAGCACCTTCTCGTTGCTGCACTCACTGAAGGCGAGCAGGCTTACCAGGCAGGGCCCCTCAGACTCCATGTTAACATGGTTAGCAGCTCAGCACCTGAACTCCAGAGGAACACAAGCATCCAGGCAGTGGCCGTGATTACGAACCTCCCGTCCTGTTTGCGAGTCATCTTGTGTAGTATATAACTTTCACAGGGTAATCAGTGAATGAGAATTTAACATCAGTGTGGAATGCTGTCATGTAAACATGGCTGCGAAAATCACACGGATATTTTGTCTTCATTCTTACTATCTATAATTCTAATTTACCTCCAGTCTGAAGACCTGGTTGCATGTCGATTGATGGTGCCAGACTTCCCAAGCCAGATGACCTACCTCTACATGGAGAGCGCTGTCTTTGTATGCTCCACAGGAACTGGGAAGGTTTCGCTTCCTCAGGAGAAGATTGTCTTCGATACACAAGGTACTGTAGATGACAAGATGGTTCTTTCTTCATTGATTTGATTTTGCCTTTGTCAGAATTCAGTTAATTGCATGCATCTGGTGTCTTCCTGGACTCTCGTTCTGCTTTCAAATGTGTCTACTCATTCCCCAGTACTATACAACTTTCAATAAGGAATTGTTTTAAATAAAGATTTATTTATTTATTTATTTATTAATATGAGTACACTGCCACTGTCTTCAGACACACCAGAAGAGAGCATCCTATCCCATTACAGATGGTTGTGAGCCACCATGTGGTTGCTGGGAATTGAACTCAGGACCTCCGGAAGAGCAGTCAGTGCTCTTAACCACTGAGCCATCTCTCCAATAAATAATTCTTTGGTAAACTCATTAGCCATTCTTGGTTATTTCTCTTCTTTTACTGTACATTTTGCTTCTGATTTGCCAGTTAGAAACGTTAGTACTGTTTGCAGCAGCTGAGTTCACGGCCATGCTGAATGCCCAAGCTGGGCAGAATTCCCCAACTGTTATCTTTACAGGCAAAAGTAGTTTAAAGGGTTTTTTTTTTTTTTTTTTTTTTTTTTCTTCAAAAGAGACTGAGGAGGAAGACCTAGCACTGGGAGAAGTGAGTGCTCGTCTTGGTGTGAGAGACTTGCTCTGAGTCTTCACTCTGATTAGTCCAGCCCTGGCGGGAAGACCCCTGGGAGCCACCCACAGTGCAGAGCAGACAGACAGATGCTGACGGGTGGGGCATCCTCCCACAACTGCTGCAGAGGGCGGGCTGGGCAGGCAGGGCCATGGCAGAGCTGCATGGTGGTTCAGTATTGCGGGCTGTTCCTAAGGTGCAGAGCCGCCTGCCAGCTGCCCGATCAGCCCAGCAGAGACCAACAGTTAGGCAAGAAGCAAGGGGACCACAGGGCAGAGATACTGCCATTCTAAGTTTTCAGAATAAGAATTTGGAAGAGTCGAGGAGGGCTTTGCTCACTGTTCCCTTGCAGGGCAAGTTTCTGTGTATGTATGTGTTTGTTTGTTTGTTTGGTTGGCTGTTGTATTTAAGATTTTTATCTGTAGGAACAGGGATAGCAGTGGAGGCCAGAAGAGGGTGTAGTCCCTGCAGCAGGGGTTACAGGGGTTGTAAGCCTCTCCGTGAGGTCACTAAGAACTGAACTGCAGTCCTCTGCAGAAGCAGCAAGTGCTTTAATTGCTTTGTCTTTAAAGTGGAAAGACAGTCTGCTTCATGGAGTAGGTTTTAGGAGTTGTAAACATGAAAGGTCACAGGCCATCAGGATAGTTGGGGTGGTAGATCTGAGGAATTATTCTGTGTAATCTTGGTGTATATTTTTTTCTCAGGAGACGGCATTTTGGGCGCTGGCTCCTGTGGTGGAGTTCCTATCCTTTTCTCTAGGAACAGTGGTCTGGTGTCTGTCACTCCAAGGGAAAGTATGTCCCTGTTAGCAGAAGGCCTGGAAGAGTCTTTGGCCTCTTCCGGTGGTGGACGGGGTAGTGAGGTAAGGCCCACGATCGCTTAACATTTATTTTATTAGCACATTCGCACCAGAAAAGGCAGCTGTCTAAAAGGACTGGGAAATCAGTTCCTGGTTCTCTTGTCCCCCATCTCTAGGTCTTCTTTCCCAGAAGAGCTGCTTGTAGGTCTCAGCCATTCCTTCTGCTCTTTCCTGTGTGTCTCTAGGTCACCAGCTTTAAAGCAAGGACTTGGGACAACTCATACTTCCTCCTCTCCTTTCCCTACCTTTCCTAGGAGCAGGGTTCAGGGCTATGGCTGGTATGGCTCCTGAGCCCAGGGGAGCGCTCATGGCGTTGCACACATTGTGCTGCTGTGGGATTCTGGAGCACTGACAGCATGGACCATTGGCTGAGTTGATGTCACACACACCATCCAGCAGCTCTGGAGGGTGCTCGTTGGGTAGTCTTCCTGGGGTCACCTCAAGAAGGTGGCCAGGCTTATCCTGCTGTCTTCACTGTCCAGACTCTAAAGACCGGTCTCCACCTATGCCTGGCACCTGTATGTCACCCTACGTGGGTTCTGCGGCTCAAGCTCAAGGTAGCCAAACTCGCACAGCCAGTATCTGTATTCACTGAGCCCTCTCCTCAGTGACCTCAGAACGAGATTAAAAATAAATAAGAAATCAACTTTGTTATCTTGAACCTGAGGTAACTTTATCTGTAAGTTTGGGGGTTTTAAACAATAAAAAATATTTCAGTCACAAAAGGATAAAATAATGTTTAAAATAAAATTTTTTTTCATTTAAAGACTATATGAAATACTGAAAAAAAATTAGACAAGAAATATTATTTTGACACTAATGTAACCAACTGTGTTTCTTTCAACAAACTCCAAAGCTGCTAATATAAAAAACAGATTAAGGGGTTGGGGATTTGGCTCAGTAGTAGAGCGCTTGCCTAGCTAGCAACTGCAAGGCCCTGGGTTCGGTCCCCAGCTCCGAAAAAAAGAAAAGAAAAAAAACAAAAAAAAAAACAAATTAAGTTTTAAAGACTGTCTACTCTTGTTTACTAATTCAGTAATCACAGGAGTGGGAAACGTAGTAATGCCACAGCCACTCATATTTGTGTAGTGTAATATGTGAGAATCTGAAATTTATTAAAAGAAAATATTGCCTTATCTTGCAAAACAAAATACAAAAAGTGTTTGCAAAGAATAATTTCATATTTGCCTGGAATATGTCTTCTCTTCCACTGAAATCATGACAAATCCACATATTTGATTTTGTCCATCACAAGGCACTGGCTTGTCTAATGTCTGTAAGTCTTGGTGTGGAGACTTTTCTTTGAGGCGGAGTCTTGCCGTGTGTGTAGCTCAGACTGGCATTGAACTCTGTCTTCTTGCCTCATTCTCCTCAGTGTTAGAATAACAGACATGCGCTCCTATGTCCAAACTTTGTGTGGACATTTCATAATTGAAAGTCAAAGTGAATGAAGCCAGTCATGGTGGTACAAGTCTTTAATACCCGGAACTTGGGAGGAGGTAGAGGCAGGTGGAACTCTGTGTTAGAGGCTAGCCTGGTCTACATAGAGAGTTCCGGTCAGCCAAGGAGCATAGCAAGACCCTGTCTCAATAAAAAGAGGGAGGAGGAGGATGCTGGAGAAATGGCTAAACAGAGGGCTCGAGTTTGATCCCACATAGTAGCTCATGACCATTTGTAACTCTAGTTTCAAGAGATCCTGTTCTCTCTTCTGGCCTTCAGGGCCTTAGACACAGCACACATGTGGAATAAAGATAAACATTTTAAACAGAAACCTTGAAGCGATTTGGCAGTTGATATGGATCGGGTGTGTTTAGCGCCTGTTGATGATCCTGTGATTGTTTAGCTGCTCCAACTCCTGAAATCCTTGTACGCCACTCCATTCCTTCTTAGTTCTCCTTAGGCCTGCTCAGCCGTGTCATTCCCCGTGTGCCAGTGCCCATTGTGACAAGCCTAGGGACAGTTGGGACAGTTCTGACCAATGGTGAAAAGTCCTGAGTTACCTGCCTTTCCTGCAGGGCTTTGATTGGCCATCGGCAGTGTGCTCTGGGTGTGCGATCTGTGACCGGTTCTTCTTCAGGTGCAGAGGACCCTGTACCTTCTCCTCTAAGCTGTAGCTGTTTTTCTCTGCAGAGTATGGTTTTTGAGACCACAAAAAACGACACTGCAGCCCATGAAGACAAGACCAAACTGCTTAAAACTGCATTTCTGCAGTACTGCAGGTACAGCACTGTTTTACTAAAGATGAGTGAGTGTGTGTGTGTGTGTGTGTGTGTGTGTGTGCGTGTGCGTGTCTTCATAGAATCCAGAAAAGGGCATCAGATCTCCTGGAGCTAGAGTCACAGGTGATTATGAGGCACCTGATGAGGGTGACAGGAACCAAATTCAGGTCCTCTGAAAGAGCAGGTGCCACTCCTGCCACCCCAGCACACTCCTTGTTTTTTAGGTCTTGCCATGTAGCCCAGGCTGGCCCTCCCGCCTTGCCCCTCTGTTGCTAGATCTGTAGCCATGGACACTATGCTCAGCTGGCACAGCACACTAAATCACTTATAAATGCATTATTAATATAAATATTAGCAGATAATTTAGTCCCCAGTAACTACACAGAGAAATCAAGATTTATTTAAAATGGCTCTCAATAGCTGAGCAGTTAAATGATTTCCCTCAGCCTCCTATGCTAATCTGCCTCCTCCCATCCCATCCTTGGATTTTATTATTGATCTGGCACCTCGGGGTCAGGTGTGTTTCCATGATCTTTCTCCAGACCCCTTCCTCATAGCTCTAAACCCTCCATTCGCCTCGAGGATCTGAATATCCCTCTCTCCTTCCTCTGGTTGGCGGATGTCCCACCCTGTTCTCTATTCTGCCCAGCCATTGGGTGATCAGCATTTAATGACAAGGCAGAGAATAAATGGTAAGAATTGGTCACATGAGCTTGAGACAGGAGATTCTTGGTACGAGTGTTACAGTGCCCTGTCCAGATTGAAACAAGATGTGAGGGCAGAGAAATCAGCATTCGAATAACACAGGGGTAAACTTGTGAATAACAGCGTTTATAAAAACAGCTTACCGATTGTGTGGGACACAGTTGACTGATGCTTGCTGTGCACTGGTGGGTACCAAGAGCTAGTGGTGAGGAGGTCTTTGTGGGTGCTGGGGTTCTACATGATTGTCTACCTGAGAGCCGCAAGAGGCTCCACATAGGTTGGGAACATTGGATCTGACACAGCCTTTGTGGGAAACAATGGCCATTAAAATCTGCATCCTGAAGGCAGTGGACAAGGTCTCCCTTGTAGAGGATCAGAGCGAGTGAGTTGCAGATCGAGTGTGATGGATGTTAGAGACGTATTCTCTTTAGCTGAGGTTCAGTTCCACAGAACCTAGTGGCTCTGCAGCCTTGCTCAGGTTCTGCAGTTTGGCTGTTGGAGGTCTGGGCAGATGGCAGTTGGGCGGGTCCCAGCTGTGCTCTCTCTTTTGTGCCCAGATTCCGAAGTGGCTGTTTCTTGCCTGGACTTCTCACATTTCTAAGGTCTTGGCTGGCGGCTCTTTGCTTCCTGTAGTGTGTGATCGCTGCCTTGACGTTTGAGACAGGTAACCAGTTAGGGTCATCTGTTGAGCGGTACCCCAGGCCTCTCCACTAGAAGCCTGTACCACACTGGTCCTGCCCTGTTTGTTATGACCACATTCTCTCCAGAGATTGTCAAATAGTCCTGAGAGTCAAACGTAACAGATAAAACTTCACGTGTTGGGCTGGGGATTTAGCTCAGTGGTAGAGCGCTTGCCTAGGAAGCGCAAGGCCCTGGGTTCGGTCCCCAGCTCCGAAAAAAAGAACCAAAAAAAAAAAAAAAAAAAAAAACTTCACGTGTTGTCTATTTTTAGCTTTGGGTTATTTGGTTTTCATTTATCTCTATTTGAAAAATGTATATACATTTTATTGATGAGAGTTTGGGGAAGCATCTGTGATCTTGGTTAGGTCTTGTACAAGTAGATCCCTACAGCCACAGGAAGCCTGGGGCTCCAGCCCAGAGATCAGTTCAGCCCTCTTCGTCCTGACCACGTCTTCCCCTGTAGCAGAAGAGTCTCCTATGCAGAGTCCCTGGAACTTAACCACCCCACTGTCTTCCTGGCTGGCCGGGCTTGTGTGTGGAGTGCAGGATTCCTGATGGACTGCGTATGCTTGGGCACAGTAGCCTTAGAACTGTGCCGTCTAGGTTCTAGGGCACGAGTGGGCACGGGGTCACAGCTCAGTTTATTGTCAGCACGTTTTCTGCCTGTTACGTGCTTCCCTTCGTAGACAGCGTTGGTTATGTTTGAACGGACTTGGGAAAATCATGGCCACGCCTTGCCTACCAAGTCTGTTCTTGCCAGAACTGTGGCAGGATGGTTACTGACTCTGGCGTTTAGTCCTTTGTGGGGTTGAGAGAGGAGTGAGGGGCAGTAGTTTGCTTTGCACAGCTTGGTTTGGAAGGATGATTTTTCAGCATTTACTGCCTCTACTGCCAAGTTCCTGCCCCGCCCCACCTGCCCCGCCCCACCCGCCCCGCCCCTCGCTCACACAGTCTGCAGGATGGTGCGTGTTCACTTCTGAGAATCTAAGCGTGTCAGTCTAAGGCTGCCTTTTTTTTTTTTTTTAAATATTTATTTATTTATTATGTACATCATACAGCTTTCTGTCTGCATGTGTGCCTGCAGGCCAGAAGATGACCCCGGATCTCATTATAGATGGTTGTGAGCCACCATGTGGTTGCTGGGAATTGAACTCAGGACCTTTGGAAGAGCAGTCAGTGCTCTTAACCGCTGAGCCAACTCTCCAGCCCCTAAGGCTGCCTTTTTATGGTCTGCTGGACTCCCCTTCCTGTCCACATGGGGGCGCGCTAGACAGTGTGGTGTTTATTTATGGCCTTGGACTTCTGGCTCAGCCTTCCTAGAGAGATTTGGGTTACTTGGTCCTGCACAGGTCTCTAGGGATGGTCTTGTAGACGGTACCTGACAACGCAGCCAGCTTTGACTTTGGTTTCTTGTGGCTACCAAAACAAATTACCATAAACTCTGTGGCTTGTGGGGCTCACACTCCAAGGCTGCAGGTGCCCTGGAGGTTCTGGGGAGTGCTTTCATGCCTCTCTCATCCCGACAGCCATGGCCCCTGATGAGCCTGTGATGCTTCCAGAGTTTCTTTCTCCTGAGGCATCTCCTCATGGAGCCTAAGCTGCCTAGGACTTGAGATCATCCTCCCTCAGCCTTGCATCCTAGTGCTGGGGTATCGGGCTTGTCCCATTGCGCTCACACATAACTGTAACAGCCGTAGGCCCTGGGTCTAGGGCCCACCCCTGAGATGATCCTTAACTAATCCTTCCCAAATAGAGTGCACCGTGAGGCTCCAGGTAGACAGAGTGTGGCCCACCTGATGCAGGCAGTTTGAAGTGTTTCCAGAGGGTTACCAGGTACAGGAAGGGGCCTCAGCCTGAATAGCCGCAGGAAGTGTTGCTGGCCCAACACAACTATGCCCTAGATTCCCACGAGCTCTACTTGTGCACGGCTCAGGACTGCACTAGGAATTTTAAGGAAGTGGACACTTCACGGTAAAAAAATCATTCTACCACTAGAGTTCTGAGTTATTACCAGAGTCTTCTAACTTCCCATTCTTGACAGAACTAGAGTGGGGCCTGCTCATCTCTTGGGGCCTTGGGGTTGTACGCAGCCTTACACCAGTCTGCCAGGCTGTGCACGTTCAAATCTCTCATCCCTTCTCAGTGTACACTGCACTTCTCTTCCTCTCGGCCTTACTGGTATCTGCTTGTTTCCTCATGTCTCCCTAGTTTAGAAGAGCCCTCATTGTCCCTTAGACTGTTGCTCTAAAACTTGTTCCCTAAACTCTTCCAGGTGCACTGGCAGGTTTTGTGTCAACTTGGCACAAGCTGGAGTCATCAGAGAGGAAGGAGCCTCAGCTGAGGAAAGGCCTCCATGAGACCCAGCTGTAAGGCATTTCCTCAGTTAGTGATCAAGGGGGGAGGGCCCAGCTCACTGGTGCTGTCCCTGGGCTGGTGGTCCTGGGTTCTATAAGAAAGCAGGCTGAGCAAGCCAGGGGAAGCAAGCCAGTATGTAACATCCCTCCATGGCCTCTGCACCAGCTCCTGCCACCAAGATCCTGCCCTGTTTTGAGTTCCTGTCATGACCTCCTTCGCTGATGAACAGCAATGTGGAAGTGTGAGCTGAATGACCCTTTCCCTCCCCAGCCTGCTTCTTGGTCATGGTGCTTTATTGCAGCAACAGAAACTCTAGCTAAGACACTAGGTGGCCTGTTTTTCTCATCTGATGCAGCTTCCTTGCTGACAACAGAACATGCTCTGTGGATGGCTGAGCATCCCCTCTTGGCCTCTTCCTCCACAGAGCTCTCCTCCCCTCTGAAGGGTTTATTGTCCTTCTTTGTGCTTGCTGGTATGTTACTTTCCTCATTGTTGTGTCTGAGACATAGCTTAAAAAAGGAAGGAATTGTGTTGTAGTTTAGAGCCAACGGGGATCATCTCTCATAGGGAGTGGTCATCACAGGGAGTGGTCACAGGGGGTGGTCATCACAGGGAGTGGTCATCACAGGGAGTGGTCATCACAGGGAATGGGGAGTGGTCATCACAGGGAGTGGTCATCACAGGGAGTGGTCATCACAGGGAGTGGTCATCACAGGGAGTGGTCACAGGGGGTGGCCATCACGGGGAATGGGGAGTGGACATTGTGGGGAGTGGTCATCACGGGGAGTGGTCACCACAGGGAATGGGGAGTGGTCATCACAGGGAGTGGTCATGGGGGTGGTCACCACAGGGAATGGGGAGTGGACATTGTGGGGAGTGGTCATCACGGGGAGTGGTCATCACAGGGAATGGGGAGTGGTCATCACAGGGAGTGGTGAGTGCATTGCATCTGCAGTCAGTCAAGAAGCAGAGCAGAGAATGGACATATTCAGTTCCACTTCACTTTTATTCAGTCTAGCCAATGGGGGAGTCTTCCCACCTCAACTTAGAAAACTCTGGAGATTTGTCTTGAAGGTGATTCTAGAGCCTGTCCAGTAAACACGTGAACCATCACAGTTCTGTCTGTCTTTCCATGCCCGAGCACTTGCCTGTGAATATGCCACTGCGTGTTTAGTGGTCTAACCGATGCCACTGTGACTTTGCAAAGCGTCCCAGTCACTGCCTAGTGCACGGCCTGACAAGGATTCGGTGCACTGATGAGTGCACAGCGGCACGGGAACTTTATTCTTGTAGTATTAGCAGTCCTCTGGGCTGAAGCATGGACGTGTGGTTTTGACCTCGGTGTTTCTGTGCTGAGCTTGGGAATGTTTTGTCTTCAAGATGCATTCATGTTCCATTCACTGCAGGAAAGACTTGGGCCGCGCTCAGATGATGGCTGATGAGCTCTTTTCCTCTCACACTGACTTGGAGTCAGATCCTGAGTTAGACAAGGCTGTGACTCAGATCAGTGTGGACCTGATCGATGACTACCCAGCCTCGGACCCACGCTGGGCAGAGTCTGTCCCCCAGGGTAAGTCAACTTGATTCAAGATGATGAAGGCATCGAAACACAGAGCAGACAGGAGTGTGGTTTCCGCATTCAGTGACCACTCCGCGTACTTTTAGCATCTCAAGCAATTAGAATTAGCCTTCCTCTGGCAAATTCTGACAAGGGCCCCAAACACATGGCCTTGTGTGTCAGTAGAACAAGTCATGATTGTCAGCATTTTTATCTAAAACAGCCTCGTGATTGTGTTAGTCAGGGTTCTCTAGAGGAACAAAGTGAAGTGGTAGAATGAGTAAGTATTTAGAATTTATTAGAGCGCCTTACAAGCAGTGGTCCAGCTAGTCCACATGACCGGTTACCAACAGAAAGTTCAGCAGTCCAGTAGTTGTTCAGTCCTCAAGGGTGGCTGTCTCAGCTGGCCTTCAGTACACCAGAATCCCAAAGAAAAGTCAGCTCTCATGCCAGTGAAGGCGTCGACTTGCCAGGGAGAGTGAGAGCAAGCAAGCGAAGAGCAAGAGCTTCTCCCTTGTCTTTACTTGGCTGCCATGACAGGGTATGGCCCAGATTTAGAATGGGTCTTCTGACCTCAAATGATCTTCCTACCAATCTCAAATGATCCAGTTAAATAAAACTCCCATAGGTGTGCCTAGTGGCTTGAGTTTTTAATTTCCAGAAGTGTCACTGCATGTGACAGCCAAGAGTAACCATCACAGGGGTGTTGGTAAGCATTTGGTACTCACTTGCTGCAAAGTAAATAATTTTGGCACACTCCAAGCATCGGCTAGTAGGATCTCCCGGGTATTGGAGAAATACTTGGCATTCAGAAGTGAACACCTCACCTCCCCCAGCTGTCCCAGGTGACTTCCCACCATGTCACCTCCCCCAGCTGTCCCAGGTGACAACCTACTTAGACTGCTGTGCATTCCCCGTTACCAGAAATTGTCTCAGATGCACATCTCTCTTCACACAGAGATCTGCTTCAGAGATGTTGGCTGTGCCTTACTAAGGACTTGGGAGTTTCCTTGCTGCTTTCTTGGAGCCAAACCATACAGTGGCTAACCCAGGGCACACCTTTTGTTTTGAATAAGTACAGTGTCAACACTGCTAAGTGTTTCTCTGAATTTAAAAGCTCTTGACACAGGCTCTCACTTTGTAGTCTAGGATATCCCAGAAGTCACTGTATCCTGGGCTAGCCTTGTGATCTCCTGCTTCTGCTTTACCAAAAGGTCAGATTACTAATGTGAGCCACCACTGACTTATATATTCAGTGCTACATCTCAGTGATGTGTGTAACTTTTGCTGAGGATTGGGGCTCTGCTCCTTTAGATCTCTTAGCTTTTGTTTCTTTCTGTCTGCTGCTGTTCTGAAAATGGTTTTGTGTCTGCACTTTGCTCTGTTGTGACAGAGGCCCCTGGGCTGAGCAACACCTCGCTGATCGTTTTGCACCAGCTGGAGGACAAGATGAAAGCTCACTGCCTCCTGGTGGACTTCCTTCACCAAGTAAGCCTCAGCACTGGGCTAAGGGCTGGGCTGGCGTTCTAGTCCTCTTCTGGGTGTTTCCTTGGAGGGATCTGGCTTCCTTGAGTTTCCCTGCATGGAGCCCTGTATGATTCTACCTTATACACATTGAGAACAATGTCGCCCAGCAGTAGCCTATAGCAAGGAAGCTCCTAGGAGAATGTGGCCACATTTTCTAGGAGTGCTTTCTGAGAACATGTGCTTGTGTTTTGCTTTTGTGAGGTCGGCCTGTTTAGACGGCTGGACTCTTATCCAATCAGAGGGACACCCATGACCACCCGCCTGCTGCTCTGTGAACATGCAGAAAAGCTGTCAGCTGCCATCACACTCAAAAACCACCACTCTCGGCTGCCAGACCTGGTGAATGCAGCTATCCTGCTCGCCCTGAACAAGAGGGAGTGTGAGGTGCCCCCCAGCCTGACTCCTGCCGATGTCTTCTTTCGAGAGGTCAGATGCACGCTAGTTCTTGTCCTCCTGTGTCTTCGCTGCACTGTGCCATGTGTGGTCGTCCCTGGGGGCAGAGTGTTAAAGACCTCATAATGTATTCGCTCGGGCGCTTGCTTTAGGAGACTGTTACTTGGTGCCCTCCAGGAGGAGATACAGTTGACTGAGAAAGGGGCTTCCTCGTGACTCGCACAGGAAGTGGGCCTCGTTCAGTAGGCTCTCAGGCCTCTAGCTTGCTCTAGGATGAAGAGTTGAGCACTGCTGGCAGCGCATAGGAGCGCCTGCTCTCTAGCATGTTGGCAGTTTGACTTTGTCAAGACCAGACTCTTAAAAAAAAAGCAACAAACAAAACTTTTTTCACACACACGCACACACACACGTGTGTGTGCGTGTGTGTGCGTGCGCGTGTGTGTGCATGTGTGTGTGTGTGTGTGTGTGTGTGTGTGTGTTTATACGTGTGGCCTATGTGTGGAGTTCTTCTATCCTGTGGTTCCCAGGAGTCAAATGTGTCAAATGGCATGACAGCAGGCTAAGTCGTCTCACTGGCCCAAGACCAAGCTTCTACGTAACTGACTATAACCCAGTGACTGTCCTTTCCCATCAGCCCTCTTTCTGGAGCGATACTTTATCCTGTCTGCTTGCACATAGCAGCGGCACATTCCTGAAGCGTCCTAATAATGTTAAGAGATGGTTGCTTACATCAGCAGAGGGCCATGTTTGCTCTGGCAGCCCTTATAGACAGGAAAAGGGCAGGAGGCCTGGTTGGAGGAGCGCCCCACCTTGTCATTGCTTTGGGAAGAGGTGGGGTCCATTCAAGGCTTCATAAAGGCAGTGCTAACCCCTCAGACCGACTCAGTGGCATAGCACAGCAGCTGTGTTTGCACCACTGGACACTGGTGAGAGCATGGAGTCTTCATTGGCTTTCGTTAGACACATCCTCTAGGGTGCCGAAAGTCACCTCTGGGTTCCGTCTATTCGCTGAAGTGACAGTAACTTACAGGTCACATTTACTTTCATCATTCCGCAGTATATTAGCCTCTGTTGAAGGATGGAGTACAGCCTGCCAAGGAGGACCTATTTATTATCCCTAAGAGCGTAATGCTGTGGCTCTCTGCCCTCAGGTGTCCCAGGTGGACACGATCTGTGAGTGCCTCCTGGAGCATGAAGAACAAGTCCTGCGTGACGTTGCACTGGTCTCTCAGGAGTGGGCAGAAGTGGCGATCGATGTCAATACAGTCCTCAAGGTAACGTGTCAGCCACCATCCAGGGTAGGGCAAGAGAGTGGTTTTCTTAACCCTGCTCTGTGTAGCCTGAGCTCTGAGATTATCGCTGTTTGTTAAATTCCAAAAAGCTAGGACAGCCTGTGTTCTTATGGACTAACAGATTTATTCTTCTTCCTTTGTGCACACTAATGGTTCTATAATTTACCTTTGTGTCTGGAAAGGATTCTCTTTTTTTCTGTAACATCGTTGCAGAGGTTTTGCTGTTAATGTAACTGCCAGAGTCCACTCATTTCTCTGGCCTTGAACTCCTGTTGCAGCCTCAGCTCCAGTTAGCTGGACGTGCTCTGCTGCTACACCTACCTTCTGCGCTAGTCGCTCAAGATGTGTTACTTAGATCATTACCTAAGGTGTCATTCAGGTGCTCCTAAAGAAAATATATATATTTATATATATATATATAAATATAAATATATATAAATATAAATATATATATATATATATATATATATATATATATATATATATAAAATCTGTCTTCAGACACTCCAGAAGAGGGCATCAGATCTCATTACAGATGGTTGTGAGCCACCATGTGGGTACTGGGATTTGAACTCAGGACCTCTGGAAGAGCAGCCAGTGCTCTTAACCGCTGAGCCATCTCTCAGCCCTATAGTGACATTTTTTTCTACTTTGGTTACTTTAGCTTTCTGAAACGAAGTTAAATTATGGAGTAACGCAGATTTTTGAAACCTGAAAGAGCCCGCACGTGCTGTTGGCTGCTGCTGCAGGCTTTCCTTAGGCAAGCGTCCCACAGAAGAGAGGGACTGAATGGTACTGACAGCTTCCTGCTTCCCACATGTGACGATGTGTTTCATCTCCCCAGGACATGCTGCAGGCTGCCGCTCACTACCGCCTAAACAAAGGCTCTATGTACAGTCGGGAGGAGCCGCTAGGGAAGGAGCCCGAGTATGTGCCCTGGACAGGTACTGCCCTGCTCAGAACACGCTCCCGCAGTCTGCCATGCGAGTGCTGTGTCAGTCCTTAGGGCAGGTTTGTGAGTGAAATGAAGGACAGCTTAACGGACATCTTTAGACTCAAAGGGTCCCTTGGGTTGGTTGCTTGGTTGGTTTCTTTGTTTTGTTTTGAAGACAGGGTTTCTCTGTGCAGCCCTGGCTATCCTGGAACTCACTCTGTAGACCAGGCTGGCCTCAATCTCGGAGATTCCAGTTAATCCCGAGTGCTGGGATTAAACGCATGGGCCACCACTGCTTGGCTTGTCTGTTTTGTTGACTCCATCCTGGTGTTTCCTGTCTGAGTGGATTTATGGTGCGAGGCTTCAGTAGCGAGGCCTCCACAGCAGCGGGTGGAGGTTTTGGAGGAGTAGACTCTGCTTCCCACTCATGTCACAGAGTAAGTGGAGCAGCATTGAGGAATTGGGAAGGACACAGTGTCACATGGACCTGTGTTAAGAAAATCTCCACTGAGAAAAAGATGAGGTTCACAGGGCATGAGCGGGTATCACCTGAACACTGCTTTGTTTCCTAGAGCAGTGGAGAGCCCTGATTTCCAGGTAGTTGGCCTTCCCCTACCGTCATGGAATCTTAGGAAGTTACCTTGGCCTTTCCAGCCACAAGTGGTCCATCGGGCATCCGCACGGTGATCATGCGCCAGCACGGGATCATCCTGAAGACCGTGTACCCTCAGGCTGACAGCAACCTCCGGAGCATCGTGATGGAGCAGCTGGTGGCCCTGATTGACTGCTTCCTGGACAGCTACGTTTCCCAGCTGAAGTCTCTGGAGAAATCCAGTGACCAAGAAAGATACAGCAGTCTGGAAGTGGAATACCTACAGAAAAGATCGGAGCTCCTCTCTCCCCTTCGTGAGTGTCTGAGCGTCAGAAATGGCTGTGGGTAGGGGTTGGAGAGCTCACACAGTGCAATCTGTGCAGTTAATGTGCCTGTGACCAGGGCAGACCAGGCACATTTGGAGAGCTTTCTGAATTCATGTCATCCAGCTTTGTAAAATTATTCTGATACAAACAGCACAGGGGGGTCAACTGATTGAAAAAGGAAATCTGTCGATGCAGATGCCCTTAACCATGGGGTTCAGCGTGCCCGGCGGGGTGGCATCTTTCTAGCACTTGAGAGGCTGGCTCAGAAGAACGAACTCAGGCCTTCATGTGAACAACTGGTTTTAGAACAGGGCCTGGTGGTCGGCGGTGGTGGCATGGTGTTGAGCGGGTAGCAATTTCCTTTCATAGCCAGATCAGGAAAGTTTGTTCTGCTAGTGAGTGATGGGGTCTGCTCTGAGGACCAGCAAGGGACCGAGGGCTGCATTTGCCTCTCAGGAGAGAGTAGGAGGATCAGGAATGGGCACAGCTGATGTTGCATCGCCTCTTTCTCCTGAAGTCACACTAGGCCAGTACCCATGGGCAGCTTCTCTGGCAGAGAAGTACTGTGACTTCGACATCCTGGTGCAGATGTGTGAGCAGACGGACAACCAGGCCCGACTCCAGCGCTACATGACCCAGTTCGCTGACCAGGTAACCACACTGGTGGGGGTGGGGCTCTCGTACCACACTGCCTAAGGCTTTCCCTTTCCAGAAAGCTGCTGTGGCTTTGAAATGAAGAAGAGTGAGAGGGGAAGATGACAGGTTTTCACGTTATGTTGTCTTGTCAGCATACTCGTCCTTATGTAAATGGTTGTCAGCTACCTTTCTGTTGCTGTGATACAACATCACCAAGGCAACTAGGGAAGAGTGCGTTTACATTTACAGAGGCAGAGCAAACGCATGACCATCGAAAGCAGAAGGCTCACACATCTTGAGCCTCCAGCAGAGAGGGCAAGCTAGAGATGGGGTGATGGGGTGAGGCTGTTCATTGTCAGCCATCTCGTGTTGTAAACATATCTTTAAAGTCCTGGTGCGGGGTTCCTCCCCGCTTTAGACCACAGTTGCCTAGCTACCGTGCTGCCTAAAGCATTTTTAAAAATGAAGGGCTACCATGGGCTGGGGACAAGAGAGCGTGGCCCAGAGGGCTGCCTTGTTATTGTTGAGAGCGGCCCAGATGGAACCTGGAAATGAGTAACGGAGTCATCTGTAGGGAAGTGGACTCTCACAGGCCAAGGGGTGTCATGCTGCCTAGGGCCGTTTAAACATGGAAAGGCTGCGTGTCTTTCATCTAGAAACGCGTGGTCTGAGGCCAGTGACATACTTCTTTCACTAAGCCACTCCCCCTAGACCTACTCAAACAGTGCCACTGACAAGGGACTAAATGTCCAAACCCGTAGGGGACATCTCATCACACCACCACATAAACACGGGGAGGTTTACGCCTTTGGGAAATGTTAAACCTTCACCTTGGTGGTTTGACCTCTGAAGTACAGGGATGGATCGCTTGAAACAGAGCATCCTCCCAGGCGGGGAGCCGGCCTGTAGAGCACTCAGACAGGCTCCTACCATCAGCAGTTCTGATGCCAGCTTTCTGTTTTTAGACAAAGTTTTGATGCCTGATGCTGCCAGGATGATTTGATTGTCCTTTAAATAGCTACTTTGTCCCATGAGTTAACCGTATAAAAGCCATTCCCCTCCACTATTAAAGGAATTTGGTATTAAATTCAGACCGCCACTACAGAGCCGAACCACTGGGTATAAGTAGCTGTCAATGGCTTGAGGAAGAAAAAAAAGAAAACAGGTTTCATTTTCCAAATAGGGTCTCCTGGGACTTCTTTTGTAGCTAAACCTTGACCTTAGCTGAGACCCACCTGTCCTTCCCTTTGCAGTGCTGGGTTTTAAACCACATGCCTGGCTGAACAGGTTTTAATGTAACTGAGTTCCAGTGACCTTTGGTGGTGTGTGTGCAGTGTGCTTGTGAGGACCAGTATGTGGGTCCTGTATTAGCACAGATGCTCGTGCTTCACTTCTCTTCAGTTGTTTCTTTGATGTCTATGATGTTGCCTGCCCGGGTTTATATTTGCAGCATGGGCGTTCCCAATGCCTCTGGAGGTCAGAAGGCATTGATCCACTGGAACATCAGTTACCGCTGGTTGTGAGCCGTCATGTAGGTTCTGAGAACTAAACCAGGTCCTTTGTGGGAGTTCTTCACTGCTGAGTAATCTCCAGCCCTCACACCAGTGCTTCTTAGTCGATTTGTCAAGAGATGGCCGGATTCAAGAGTAGGAATGCACTGTCCATGAGGGGCAGACGCTAATCATATGGGACAGTATTTTGTTTTGCTTTGCTTCTTAAGTAAATGTATATGGATGTTTTGCCTGCATGTATGTCTAGACACCACATGCATGCCTGGAAAAAGCCAGAAGAGGGTATTGGATCACTAAGAACTGGATTAAATATAGCTGTGAACTACCATGTGGGCCCTGGAAATTGAACCTGGGATCTCTGTAAGGGCAGCCAGTGATTTAAATGCTGAACCAGCTCTTCAGCCCCAACTATATTGTATTGTATTTTTAGAACACAGGATTACTTGCTAAAAAATTCTGTTTGGGGAACTGCAAGGTAGCTTAGCACCTGATGACCTGACTTAGATCCTAGAACCTACATGGTGGAAAGAGAACCAATTCCCAAGTTGTCCTCTGACCTTCATGCTTAACGTGGCACATGTGGGCACGCCCTAACACACACACACACACACACACACACACACACACACACACACACACACGTGGTAAAAAGTTGGAGGGATTCTTTCTGTTTGGGGGTTCTAAAAGGGACTGAATATTTTATATTTTAAAACAGTTTTACTACCTGTTGACATATTCTTGGTCTATTCTCTGTAGAATTTTTCAGACTTTCTCTTTCGTTGGTACCTGGAGAAAGGAAAGCGGGGCAAATTGCTATCTCAGCCCATTTCTCAGCATGGACAGTTGGCAAATTTTTTGCAAGCCCATGAGCATCTCAGCTGGTTACATGAAATTAATAGTCAAGAATTAGAAAAGGTAAGATGGTTCGGTTATAAGAAGTAGCTGGTTATGTAGTTTAAGTACTTTGAATTAATCTCAGTTTTAATAATTAAAGTATTTATAGCTAGGGGCTGGGGATTTAGCTCAGTGGTAGAACGCTTACCTAGGAAGCGCAAGGCCCCGGGTTCGGTCCCCAGCTCCGAAAAAAAGAACCAAAAAAAAAAAAAAAGAAGAAGTATTTATAGCTATACAGCTGGTAAATGGATAGTATCTAGACTTTTCTTTTTTTTTTTTTTTTTTTTTTGGTTCTTTTTTTCGGAGCTGGGGACCGAACCCAGGGCCTTGCGCTTCCTAGGCAAGCGCTCTGCCACTGAGCCAAATCCCCAACCCTGAGTTTTCTTTTCTCATTGGAGACAAGGTCTCTTCTGTAACCCTAGCTAATCTGGAACTGACTACTGACTTTGTAGACCAGGCTGGCCTCACAGTCACAGAGGTCTCATTGTTTCTACCTTGTGAGTACTGGAATTAAAAGCATACGCCACCACACCTGACTTAAAATTCTTTACATCATTTTGTGTGTGTGCGCACCGTGAGCACTGCGGGGAGGGGTCAGACGACAACCTCAGGTTAGTTCTTTTCACCCTAGTGCTAGGGATCAAACTCAGGTGGTCCATGCTGGTGCCAAGCCTGCTTATCTAATGATCCGTCTCTGACCGGTAAGTTCCTGTGGTGTAGATGTGTTTGTTAGCCGTTACCTTTTCACATTGTATGCATGTTTAAACTGCATCTTGTATCCCGTGAATATATAGACGTAAGATGTGTCAACTTATAATAAACTTTTCCTTTTTTTCATTTAAAACATACTATTAATGGATTCTTAACACATACACTTTTCTGTCATAAACACTGTGACAAAGAACAACTTAGGGAAGAAAAGGTTGATTTGGCCTCCACATCCTAATCACAGTGATCTCTGAAGGAAGTTGGGACAGGAACTCAAACAGAAGCAGAGACAGGAGCCATGGAGGACTCGGCTTGCTAGCTTGTCTTCAGGCTCACATTCAGGAACCTTCTTACATAGCCCAGGCCCATGTGTCTGGGATGACACCACCCATGTGGGCGTCCAGACAGACATGTGCACATCTGTTACTCCAGATGGGGGTCATTGCGCTCGGTCCACTAAATTTTTAAAATTGTAAACATTTTATTAATTATATAAAATCAATAGTTTTTTCTTGCTAATGACTTGTAATGAAAATTTAAATCATGGAATCTGTGGAGATGACTCAGTAAGTGCTTGCTGTACAAACAGAAGGGTCTGAGTTAGGATCCTGGGAAGCTATGTAAAAGCCAGACCTCCAGTGCACACATGTGACTTCAGGACTGACCTCCAGTGCACACATGTGACTTCAGGACTGACCTCCAGTGCACACATGTGACTTCAGGACTGACCTCCAGGGCACACATGTGACTTCAGGACTGACCTCCAGGGCACACATGTGACTTCAGGACTGACCTCCAGGGCACACATGTGACTTCAGGACTGACCTCCAGGGCACACATGTGACTTCAGGACTGACCTCCAGGGCACACATGTGACTTCAGGACTGACCTCCAGTGCACACATGTGACTTCAGGACTGACCTCCAGGGCACACATGTGACTTCAGGACTGACCTCCAGGGCACACATGTGACTTCAGGACTGAAAAGGCAGAGATAGGCAGATCCTGGAGCTCCCTGGGCAGGCAGCCGAGTTCATGAGCTCCGAGCTCAGTGAGAGACACTGTCTCATAAAAGAAAGACTCCAAACTTGGGGACAGAGAGGTGGCCCAGCAGTTAGAGCACTGACTGCTCTTGCAGAGGTCCTGCGTTCAATTCCCAGGAACCCCATGGTGGCTCACACCATCTGTAATGGGATCTAAGCCCTCTTCTGACACACAGGTGTGTATGTAGATAGAACACTCAAATAAATACATAGAATAAATGTTAAAAACATTTTTTAACGATACCAAGTACCTCTGCCCTGCGTGCACACAAACAGGAACACATGCACACAACTCAGATTAGGAGAGAGGCGGTGTATAGTGAAGTGTTGGGGACAGGGTGCTAGGGAGGAGTCTCCCGAGTCTCCCTTCTTGTGCTTGCCCTGTCAGCCTGCGGTCTCACTGTGGGTTGCTTTGACACTGACCCCAGCTTGGTTCACTGCTCACCAATGTGTTTTCCTTTCAGACAGCTTCCTTGTTTTGTTTATTGTAGGCTCATACAACACTGCTAGGTTTGGCAAATATGGAGACCCGTTACTTTGCAAAGAAAAAAACCCTTCTCGGCCTGAGTAAACTGGCTGCCCTAGCTTCAGACCTTTCAGAGGACACGCTGCAAGAGAAGATCGAAGGTAATCGAGGAGCACGCTGTGTCTGCCTGTGGTCACTCCATCTCAGTAGGATGGTGCTGCCTGTCTTAGGGTTCAGCCATGGACTGGAGTCATTAATCCATCCCCAGTCTGCTGGGTAGGTGGCTGGTCCAGCCAAATCAGTGAGCTCTGGTTTGATTTTTGTTTAAGAAACTCCGTCTGAAAACGAACTAAGGTAGAGAGCAGCTGAAGAAGACATCCTGTGTCAGCCTCCGACTTCTACATAAGCAAAAACTGAGCCATTGGGTTGAGGGGCTGGGGAGAAGAGAGGCCTGGTCTCGTGTCAGCACAGACCTCTCAGCTAAGACAAGCCATGTCATCAGCTCACAAGTCCCTTTGCCAGTGGCCTCAGCACAAGGGAGCAGGGCACCGTACACACCCAGCCTACACCCTTCAGTTGTCAGTACTGTGAAGGCACAAGGGTCATCGCTCAACCAAACCACTGGCAGGAGTATTTTGGGAACACCTAGGAAACTTGAACTTCTCTTTTTTTCCCTTGAAATGGAGTCTCACTCTGAAGCCCGAGCTGGCATCTGAACTTACAGTATTATCCTCCCATGAACGTATTTAATACTAGATGACAGTGCAATAAGCGTGTTAACCTCTGCAGACTGGATAATGCTGTTGGTGGTTAGATGCCCTTTTCTTTTTTTTTTAAGATGTTTTATGCATATAAGTACACTATAGCTGTCTTCAGACACACCAGAAGAGGGCATCAGATCCCATTACAGATGGGTGTGAGCCACCATGTGGGTGCTGGGAATTGAACTCAGGACCTCTGGAAGAGCAGTTAGTGCTCTTAACCACTGAGCCATCTCTCCAGCCCTTATTTTTTTTTTTGGAGGGTATTTTTTTGAGACAGGATTTCTCTGTCCTGGCTGTCCTGGAACTCACTATAAACCAGGTTGGTGTCAAACTTGAAGATCTTCCTGCCTCTGCCTCCCTAGTTCTGGAATTAAAGGCACGTCCTTATTCTTAGGAATACCTCCTATAGGGTTAAGAGCACCTGACTACTCTTCCAGGGGTCCTGAGTTCAATTCCCAGCAACCACATGGTGGCTCACAACCATCTGTAATGAGATTTGATGCCCTTTTCTGGTGTATCTGAAGACAGCTACAGTGTACTCATATATAATAAATGAATAAATCTTAAAAAAAAAAATACCTCCTGTATACTTAGAATTTAAATGCCATGAGGGCTGCAGCCTCCCTATGATAGAAAGGGGGAGGGGAAGAAATGGAGGAGGAAAGCCAGGCCTGGTGGCCCCTGCCTGTGATCCCTGCACCTTGGAGGCTAAAGCGGAGGAACTGAAGTTTTAAGGCCAATCCTGGCTACATAGGAAACTGAAGGCCAGCCTGGGCTGTGTAAGATCCTGTCTAAAAAAAGAAAAAAACATTTTTTTTTAGTGGCTGGGCACTCCAGTGATCCCACTTGGTCTCAAAAATTAAATCAATTTTAATTCTATGAGTAATTTCTGTGGAAGGGGATGGATTGGAAGTTTCCTGTTCCGGAAGGAACTGCTGTGATTTTGGTTTTGTTTTGCTTGCCGAGAGTTTGTGGACATTGCTGCCCTGAGGACGGGCTGGGCTTCAGCCTGTTGTGACTGCTATGGTGGGCACGCATCTGGCAGAGAACCTCACTGGGCAGAGGGCTTGAACCCATGCAGTGACCGGCCTTTTAGAGCTGTTTAGGGCTGGTGGGCTTTAATTTGCATTTGAGTGACTGACGATGGCAGCAGTGAAATCCCATTGTCCTTGATCACCAGCCATGGCTGAGCAAGAGCGCTTCCTGCTGCACCAGGAGACCCTGCCAGAGCAGCTGCTGACCGAGAGACAGCTGAGTCTTAGTGCAATGCCCGTGTTGACTGCACCACAGCTCATCAGTGTAAGTGTCTTAGGTCTCACAGCCTTGTCCTGTGTCCTCACCCAGAGCAAGTTGGCGTTTGCTAGGCCATGCTCTGGAGCTCCCCATAGGGTCTTTCCCTTCTCTCACCTGGAGAGAGAGAGAGAGAGAGAGAGAGAGAGAGAGATCTTTCCCCTAGGAAAGCTGTTAGATGCAGGAGTGTAAGCTGCCCGGCCCTCCCCGTCCTGGTGCTCCCTCCTTCAGAGGACTTGTAGGAATCACAGTAAGATGTTTTCTTTCTTAGAGTAGGAGTGCAAGCCGTGGAGACTCTTCCCAGGCATTATCTGCAGCTCCTGTCAGCACAGCTGCTCTTGAGGAGCTCAGAAGCAGACTTAAGTCCTGCACTGTTTCCTGGCAACAGTGATCCAGGCAAGGCCAGAGCATCTAGGATGCATCAGAGGGGCAGCTGGGGCTGTGCCCTCTGCCTCCTCCTCCTCACAGTCAGAGGAAATCAAGCAGTCCAGGGCCTTGAGTGAGAGTAGCCACGGCCAGCAGCAGCTTCTGATGGTGCGCTCTCCTGGGGACATTTAATTGAGAGATCTAAGATAGATGTAGGCTGTGCGTGCCGTTATTCATGGACACCATGATGCCAGGCTTGTTCAGACACACCAGCCAGTTAAATGCTACTCTCCAGTTTTCAAGGGTGGAGGCAAATGGATTTTGCAAAACATTATAGATTTTAAGACTCTATGGTGGCAAAAGCTAGGACATTTTTAAAGAATTATATACAGTTTTTAAAAATAAAATTTGTCTTATGACATATAATGCTAAGCAGAAGGAGATAGGAAAACTCATATTGGTAATTTTAATTAAAAAAAAAAAACTTGTTTGAGTTGTTTCGTTTTGTTTTTTTCAAGACAGGGTTTACTCTGTGTAGCTTTGGCTGTCCGGGAACTCACTTTATAGACCAGGCTGGCCTTGAACTTGGAGACCGGCCTCTACCTCCCTGAGCACTGGGATTAAAGGTTAATCCTTTAATCAAAAAAAATGTTTTTTGATTAAAAGATGGCAGGATTTTAAGTAACATGTGTAGTCATCTGTCATCACAGAGAGACTAGATCACACAGGCGTTTGTTCACGTCTATGGTGTCAGGCACTTGGACCCGGAGCCTCCTGGGCTACGAAGGTGCTCACCACAAACCCAGCTGTGTGCTAGGTTGTAGTTTTTTTTTTTTTTTTTTTTACATTTTATTTTTTTTTTTTATTAACTTGAGTATTTCTTATATACATTTCGAGTGTTATTCCCTTTCCCGGTATCAGGGCAAACCTCCCCCTCCCCCCTCCCCTTCCTTATGGGTGTTCCCCTCCCAACCCTCCCCCCATTGCCGCCCTCCCCCCACCAGTCTAGTTCACTGGGGGTTCAGTCTTAGCAGGACCCAGGGCTTCCCCTTCCACTGGTGCTCTTACTAGGATATTCATTGCTACCTATGAGGTCAGAGTCCAGGGTCAGTCCATGTATAGTCTTTAGGTAGTGGCTTAGTCCCTGGAAGCTCTGGTTGCTTGGCATTGTTGTACATATGGGGTCTCGAGCCCCTTCAAGCTCTTCCAGTTCTTTCTCTGATTCCTTCAACGGGGGTCCTATTCTCAGAAAAATATGGAACGCTTTACGAATTTGCGTGTCATCCTTGCGCAGGGGCCATACTAATCTTCTCTGTATCGTTCCAATTTTAGTATATGTGCTGCTGAAGCGAGCACTAGGTTGTAGTTTTTAAAGCCATTTGAAAGAGTGGCCTTCCAGAGCCAGACACCGAGTGTCCCGTGAGCTCAGGGGCAGGAGTTTATGGCAAAGCTTGTTCCTGAGCCTGTGAGAGAGCTGTGCTGCACTCCTGGCCTAAGAATAGAAAGTTTTGTCATTTTAAAAAATCATGTATATCGAATTGTACAAATCAACTTTTGGCTTAGAATATCCATTGTTAGACAATTTTCTTAACCACTGAACCATCTCTCCAGCCCGTGTTAGACAATTTTCTATAAACACAAAATAGCTCCCAAATGTGACATTGTTCTTTGGCTACAAAAAAATACATGCAGATTATATGAAAGAAAATAATGACTTGTTTCCTCCTTAAATGTTGTGTGTAATCCGCCTTGGACTTGTTACAGCTGTATATCTGTGAAGAAAACAGAAGAGCCAATGAGTATGATTTCAAGAAAGCCTTGGACTTACTGGAGTACATTGATGAGGTAAGAAATCCTCCAGCTGGGCAGAGTGGCCCACGCCTTTACTCTCAGCACTCAGGACGCAGAGGCAGGTGAGTTCAAGGCCAGCCTGGTCTACAGAGTGAAAAAAGTTAAAAAAGAGAAAGAGAAAACACTCCCCCAGGCATCTGCATAAAAAGATGTCCTTATGGAGAGATTCGGTTTTGGTTAAGAGCCTAAGGTTACTTGTGAAGGCAGACATCCATCCAGACTGTTCCAGAACTGACAGGAAAGGCTACATCTCCAGTTGGCTTTTCCTGTGCAAGTGGAAAAAAACTGGAAAGGGGTTATTTATGCGTTTGCGTGTGGAGGCAGCTTATACGCCAGAGTTCTCTCCTCCTTACCAGGTGGGTTCCCAGGAGCAAAGTGAGGTCATTAGACTTTGTGACAAGTGCCCTTACCTGCCACAGAACAAACTTCAGTGGAGCCTTTCAAAGTCGCACGGTGTTCCTCAGTAGGTGCCTGATGGAAGCTTGTCTCTCAGCTTCCAGAGGTCAGGATGCAAGGTGGAGGCTCTGGGTTGTGTTTCCGGCTGTGTAAGGAGCAGTTGCTTGATAGGTTGTAGGTCATGGTGATAACTGTCCCACGCCTTTTTTGTTGGGGGATTTTATTGTGTGAATGTTTGCCACACGCCTGTAGTACAGCATCTGTGTGCAGTGCCGACAGAGGCCAGCAGGGGGTGCCAGCGTCCCTGAAACCGAATCTACAAACGGCTGTGACCTCATCGTGGGTGCAAGAAGCCAAACCCCATCCTCTGTAAGAGTAGAAAGCACTGTTGATGGTTGCGTCCTCTCCCCAGCCCATCTCGGATTTGGGTTGGTTTTGGTTTTTTTCCATTTTTGTTTTGTTTTTGAAATAGGGTATTGGTATGATGGAGATCATCTAACTGCTGAGCTCACACGTGTGTGCCGCCATGCCTGGCTATATAGCCATTTGGGTTTTTATCCTATGTGCATTCATGTTTGTGTCTGCATGTGTGCATCTGTGCACCTGGGTGTGGCGGTCAGAGGACAACCTTGAGTGTCCTCCTCAGGACCACATCCACACACGTCCATTGGGACAAGGTCATTTGTTTTCCTGGAACTCATCACTTGGACTATACTGGCTGGCCAGTGAGACCAGGGGTCCTCCTTTCTCTCTCCCTTGCAGGATTACAGATGTGCCTCCTGACCCCGGGGCCTCTCTGGGCTTTCCCTGCCCGACCCTTTATCATCTTAACCTCTGAGATTCCTGATGAACTCAGTGGGACCAGCACAGCTGTCAGCAGAGCAAACACTGGAGAGGGTAAAGGGGACTGGAGCGTCACAGGCAGGGACACCTGCTGCTTTTGCAGGGACCCTGGTGTGTTCCTCACCCACATGGCAGCTCACAACCATCTGTAGCTCCAGTTCCAGGAGATCCTGTGCCCTCTTCTGGCCTCCCTGGGCATCATGCACACACACAGTACATTTATATACATATCAGCAAAATATTCATAGGCATAGGCAAGTTTCTAGGTGGCGGTGGTTGTGAGTTCGTGTGAACGCAGTATAACTTGGGGCCAGGATTATGAAGTTTTACTGTGCTCTTCAGTGAAGCCGAGCTTTAGTCGGGTTGCTCTGTTTGCTGTACAGGAGGAAGATGTGAACATCGATGACCTGAAACTGGAGATCCTGTGCAGAGCGCTGCAGAGAGACGAGTAAGTCCTCTCGGGCACCAGGTCCACGGGTGGGAACCGTGACTGGGCACACAAGATGGCTTACGTGCTTCTGGGTGTTTCACCTTTAGCGTAACACACCATGGGTTACTGCGTATTGATTGAGTTTCCCGTTGTGCACTCCAACCCCACTCATCTCCCCACCCCTTCTGTCTGTCTTCCTATGCCCTTGCAACTCCCCCAGTAAAACAAACAACAAAAGCATAGAAACATCCCATCTTGGAAGCTGTAACATGTCACAGTGTGTCACACAGTATGTCCATCTGTCCATACATCTTTACTTGCTCTGTTCATTGCAATGACTTATTGGTCTGGCTCCACATCTCTGGCTTCTGTGACATCGTCAATATTGGGTCCTTACTGGACCTTCTCCTGGTTATCCTGTTGTTGCTCTGTGTCATGGAGATCCTACAGGTTTGGATCAGCAGGGCTGGTCCTTACACACATCTCTCGCCATTTGAAGAGTATATAGACTGTGGGCCAATCAGAGCCCTGAATCTAGGCCTGTGGTAGGTAGCTGAGCTGGCCAGCCTGCCAGCTCTACCTTATCCGCACCACCAGGGGGAGCTCTCCACTGCTCCAGCTAGGCCACCCAGTGCCACCGTCAGCAAGAGCAAGGTTGGCTGTCGTGCCCTTAGGCTGGCTTACCTGCACATCCTCCAGAGCCAGCTTCACTGTGTTGCCCAGTTAAGGCAAGGAACCAGCCTGGGAGGGGCTGGGCCAGCTCTCCCTCCCTCCCTCTCTCTGCCCTGGACTGGCTCCACTATGCTGCTTAGGCAAAATGCAAGGCAGGCTCCTGAGTGAGGAGCAGGACCAGGTCTTTCGCTCTCAGAAACATACTGTATTGTGATGAGAACTCCCTGGCCCAGTTTCAAATGTTTAGCCATTGTATGTGGGTGTGGTAGAGGTCAGAGAATAACCGTGGAAAGTTCTCTCCTTCCCTACCTTCTTCACCTGGTGTCAACCTTGCAACATCAGACCTGGATGGCAGAATGTTTACACACTAAGCCCTTGTTTTACATTGGCTGTGGCTGTGTACATGGAGCACTAGAAAACAGCTGCAGGATCTTCATGGCCACAGCTGAGGTCGCACACTCATGGTCAGGAAAGACAGGAAGTGCTGAGAACTGTTTAGACTGCTGTGCTCGGGACAGCATTCTAGGATGCTGACTAGGTTTGTAAATGAAGCATTTTCTTCAGAAAGATGCCTCACAACAGGTATGATAACGTGCCTGTGATTCTAGTAGCACCTGAGAGGTGTGAGGCGTGAGGATAGAGTTTGGGGCTAGCCTGTACTACATAGCAAAATGCCATGTTCAAAAAACCAAAGTCTTAAAGCTTCTGTGGTGGTGGAATTGATAGCATGTGCTGCCAGTGTAGCTTAGGCCAATACAGATGTAGATAGGTCCCATGTCTAAAGTCTGTCACTTTGATACTTTAGAGCAGTGTCCCAGAACCTGTCATCCCATGGCTATCAGGAGAAGGCCACAGTGGCAAACAAAAACCATGTGTCAGTTGCCATGATGATTCCGTTTACCTTGTGATTTTTTTTTCAGCTGGTCTGGCTCAGATGGCAGAGACGATCCGATTGAAGTGTCTAAAGACAGTGTGTTTGTGAAGATCTTGCAGAAACTTATAAAAGATGGTAGGTGATTTATTAACTATTAGAGATTAAATGTTGCAGGGGGCTTGGTGGAGCACATCTTTAATCCCAGCACTCAGGAGGCAGAGGCAGGCAGATCTCTGAGTTTGAGGCCAGCCTGGTCTACAGAGTGAGTTCCAGGACAATTAAAGCTGTTACACAGAAAACGTTGCAAGTTAATTTTGGATATCGTGGGAATTGTGTGTTGCCAACATGACCCGTGCCAGGGGTCAGATGAATTGGGATCCTGTGCAGGATAAGCCTTGTTCTCAGTGAAGGTGCTTTTCTGTTTTTGGCACTGGGGCCTCAGGGTTAACAAGGTTCAGTTGAAGTTCTTCACCCCTTGACACAGACTCTGGTTATAACAGCCAAAGTCTGACTGAAATGACTGTCTGCTGACTCCTGCAAAGACTGCAGATGTGAAAAGAGAAATAGACTCTCGGTGTACTCCTTCCTTCCTGAGCTGCTCAAGAGTAAATGACAAGAGGGCTGCAGAAATGGCTCTGCAGTTACCAGACGGGCGTTCAGTTCCTAGGTCCCATGCTGGGCAGCTCACATCTGCCACACAGTCACCAGCTCACACATGGCACAGTCACCAGCTCACACATGGCACAGTCACCAGCTCACACATGGCACAGTCACCAGCTCACACATGGCACAGTCACCAGCTCACACATGGCACAGTCACCAGCTCACACATGACTGCTGGGCCATCTCAGCAGTAGAGACTTCCGCCAGGCCTGAGGACGTGAGTTCATCCCCACGTGGTGGAAGGAAACAGTCAACTCCTAGAAGTCGTGCTCCGACCTTCATACACACACGAGGAGGGCAAGGGTAGGTAGGAGCTGGTTCTTCGGTTAAGAGCTCTGGTTCCATCCCAGCCCCCACAGGGTAACTTCCTGCTGTCTGTAACTCTGGTCTTGGGGAGTCTGAAGTCCTTGCCTGTTCAGTACCAGGCACACATGAGGTGTACGTTCATACTTGCAGGCAGAACAGTCATACATATAAAATACTTCTAAATGACTAAATAAATATATCTTAAAGAAAATATAATTTAGAAATTGGGGCTGGAGAGATGGCTAAACAGATAGGAGCATTTGCTGTTGTTCCTGAGAAGCTGGATTTGATTCCCAGCGCCCACATGGTGGCTCACACCCATCTGTAATGGGATCCAATGCCCTCTTCTGGTGTCTGAAGACAGTGACAGTGTACTCATATACATGAAATAAATAAATATTTTGAGAAAGATATAAAACTAAGGACTGAGTATGTCTGTGTCTAAAGCAGTGAGAAAATCATATTTGCTGGAAAAGGCCCACGTCTGTACTGCTTTGGGAAAGATGATTCTCAAAAGACCTCCCTTTCTTTTATATACTGGGGGCTTAATGCAGAATGTCAGGAAGGCACAGAAGACAGAGCAGGCCACAGAGAAGCAGATGTGATTCCTACAGAATTATTAGATCAACACCAGGGTACCAGGTCCTGGCAGTGCGCAGACCAGCTGGCCTGCGTCTGGCAGGTCTTGGTAGATACAGAGATGCTGTATTTGAAACATCCAGTGAGTGAATGGAGCCTGACTCCAGCGACCCTGCAGAATGACTGAGGATGGCAGTCAGACGATCCCCATGCTACACATGGTGCAAGGTGTGTCATTTAATCTGCATAAAACATGCCCTCCCCTGCCTGGTACACAGTTGCTCAGTAAGCTTTTTGGGTTTCGATGATATTGAATTGTTCAACTTATAACAAATACAAAAAAAGACGATGCTGGATACATCAAGAACACTTTAACGTGACAAGTGCCTCCTCTCAGGGGTACCCCATTTAAAACCAGGAAACCAGGCCTGATGTGCTGGTACTCACCTTCAACCCCAGCACTCAGGAGGTAGCAGCAGTGAATCTCAGTGAGTACAAGAGCAGCCTGGTCTACAGAGCAAGACCAGGACTGCCAGGGCTGTCACACAGAGAAACCCTGCCTCAAAAAACCAAAGCGACAACAAAGAGACCCTGATAGTAAAATGCTGGGTGGGTGGGTAGGCGTGCGTGCGTGCGTGCGTGCGTGCGTTCAGGTTCAAGGGATCCT
The DNA here is from genome assembly GCF_021556685.1 of Rattus norvegicus. Lineage (NCBI taxonomy): Eukaryota > Metazoa > Chordata > Mammalia > Rodentia > Muridae > Rattus > Rattus norvegicus. The sequence continues at coordinate 67,177,044 of NC_141552.1, read as the reverse complement.
CCTCCTTCAGCATCCTGAGTGCTGGTAAGACAGGCTCCCTGGTTGAGTCTTAACATCTTTGCAGTACTGTGGCCAGCTTTGTGATGGTGTTTCTATTAAATTAGTCCCCCAATAGGACAACATAGAAATGACTATTAGTTGAAAACTTACACATTAAAGACATATCTTAAACTGTAGAAAAAAAGGAAAATTTTGGATTCTACTGAAGATTTCCTCTGGAGAAGCTGCTCTGACCAATAGGAACCTGCAGGGCTCTGGAGAAGCTGCCATCCTCCTGAGGGCTCCGGACGAGGAGGCCACAGCGTGGGCAGCGTGGGCATCTCAGGACCAGAGTGACCATGTCTTTTGTTTGCAGGCGTCCAGCTCAGCGAGTATCTACCAGAGGTGAAGGACCTGCTGCAGGCCGAGCAGCTGGGGAGCCTCAAGTCCAACTCTTACTTCGAGTTTGTTCTAAAAGCAAATTATGAGTATTATGTCCAAGGACAGATGTGACATTTGTAGAAATAGTTTTCTAAAATTTGTATAAATGTTTGCTTATTAAAAAAATATTGAGGCCAAAAAACTTAGGTCTTTTCTTAATCAACTTGAGGTCTGTTTTATCTGCGGCAGTGGGTTTTCCATGCTTTATGTGGGTGCATGATGTAAAAGGAGGTGCAACCCTAATGTCCCTTTTCAGCTGTAAGGTATTGCCTCCTCCTCTTCCACTCGAAGTTGCCCTTGTTTCTGTGTTGCTGCCCTTCTCCAGCTTCCCTTGGTCCACCGAGGCAGCAGTCTCTCCAGCGCGGCCTCGTGTGCACATCAATTACTGTCTTGAGGGTTGTGAGACTGAGCCAGGTTTGGAGCCATATACCTGTCATCCCAGCACTGGACCCTGAGTTCACAGTCAGCCTGGACAGCATAGTAGGGTCTTGTCTTACAGCCCTGGAATAATATACACGCACATAACAGTTGTATGGACTGAGCGGGTTGTGTCTGTATTTGAGTCAACAATTAAAAGAGGCCATGAGTCTGAGAGAGCAGGCCAGCAGGAGTGATGTGAGGTGTGGGAAACATTAGAGATTACCCTCTGCATGTGGTACACTGAGGAGTCTCTGGGAAGCTGGCTCCCTTCTTCCCTGTCCCGCCTCTTCCTCTCCCTCCCCCTCTCTCCCCTCCCTCCCCGCCCCCCCTCTCCTCTTCCTCTTCCTCTTCCTCCTCCTCCTCCTCTTCTTCTCCCCCCCACCCTCTCTCTCTCTCTTTCTCTCTCATCAGAGCCAGAGGAAGTACCTACTTAGCAAAATTAAGATGAGGTTTTACTGACTTACACTCTGACCTAGATAGAAACCAAAACACTAAGTCTAACTCAGGAAAGTTGACAGCTGGTAATTCACTGGGGATGTTCCTTACTTTCTACATTGGTTTAAAAGTTAAAAGCAAGGGCTGGAAAGATAACTCTATGGTTAAGAATACTGACTACTCTTCCAGAGGTCCTGAGTTCAATTCCCAGCACCCACATGGTGGCTCACAACCATCTGTAATAAGATCCGAGGCCCTCTTCTGGTGTGTCTGATGAGAGTGACAGTGTACTCACATACATAAGTCTTTTTAAAAAGATAAAATTAAGAGTCAAAAAACCCATTGACATAGGGGTCTCACTGTGTAACTCTGTCTGATCTGGAATCTACTCTTGTAGACCAGGGTGACCTCAGACTCAGGTCTACCTGCCTCTTGAGTTTGAGATTAAGGTGTAGACGACCACACCCATCAGTAATGGAGGAGTCTTAGAGTGTTTGTAAGACATTCACGTGGCTTTCTGAGCCATCAGTGACTTGTCGCTACTACCAAATATGGTGCTGGCATTGGCTGTGATCTTAGTCCTGACTGATAGGACTAGGATGGTTTCCAGTCTCCCTGTCATGCCAAGCCTACCTGTCTGAAGGAGGGAGCTAAACCTTTGTCAACAACTACAGCTCCAGAATGGTTGGCATTTCAACTTATCCAACAGTAAACGAAATGACGACGTTTAGTTTTGAATATCTTTCCCTCCTAACTTTTAAAGACTGGGCACATATTTCATCTCTGAAGAGTTAATGATTTGTTTCTAAATGAAGTAGCTAAGTCTCTCCTGGTACCCAGTGACACATTCTTCTTGGGACCTTGTTGGTCTATTCATTAGTTCAGCATGTGAACTGACCAGGACTGTGAGTGACAGCAGCCACCCTTGTCCCCGAGGTGAGTGTGCTGTGCTCTGAGGATATGTGAGTCAGTCAGGACCTGGGTAGGACAGGCACACTGACTGCAAACCCCCAGAAAGGGTCCTGGCAACCTATAGGGAGCACAGAGGGAGAGGTTTTACTGTTTCATTCTCTTGACCGACTGCTGTGGGGAGAGCCAGAGGTCTGCAAGATGAACTCACGGCATCTCAGGCTGTCATCTCAGCCTGTCATGGCCCTGCACTCTTGAGTGTTTCCAGGCTAACTGCAGGCTCACTGGAGCCTCCACCACCCACCCAGTCTGTCCTCAGAATGGCATGACAACCATGTATAAAATACAGTATATGCTGGGAAACAGTGTATATATGTTGTAAATATGTTTATCATGTGTATGATACAATGTATGTATATTGTATACATTGTACACACACACATTTTATAAAACTTAACTTTTGAGATAAGGTCTCACTATGCAGCTCTGGCTGGCCTCAAACTCTCAGTCCCTCTGCCTCAGCCTCCCAAGTGCTAAAACCACAAGTGTACACACCAGCCCTGGCTAGAACAGTTTTCTAAGGCATGTGGAGCATGACATTCAGCTCATATCCAAAATAAACCCACATAACTGGTTTACCTAGAAGCCTGGGACTTCTGTTTGAAATGAGCCTCGCGGAATGGAGAGACGCTCGCTAGTTAAGAGCACCGACTGCTCTTCCAGAGGTCCTGAGTTCAAATTCCAGCACCCACATGGTGACTCACAACCATCTGTAATGAGATCTGATGCCCTCTTCTGGTGTGTCTGAAGATAGCTACAGTGTATTTATACACTGTATAATAAATGAATATATAATAAATGAATAAATCTTAAAAAAGAAAAAAAAGAAATGAGCCTCAGGCTGCAGTAGACCACCTTTTGTATTATGTGGGGAAGGGTGAGTACTTTGCACACCTTTTGACTTAAGTTCTCAAAGGAGCTTTTCTGGTTTCCCTCCCTGCTAGGATGGCAGGTCCTTCCTTGTACAGATCTTCTATAGCCTTAATAAAAACAAGGTTTTCTTTTTGTCTGCTTTTTACTCATAAGAACCAGCTTCTTAGGCTCGGCAGTTAAGCATCACAAGCGGGGCAAGCCTGAATCCAGTTCCCAGAGTACATGAGTGGAGGGAGAGGACCAGGTCCATAAGGCTGTCCTGTGACACATGTGCCCTCCCTGTGAGGCTCTGTGACTTCAGAGCTGCTGCCCCCTGGGGAAGGGCAGACTGATCTAATACAAACCTTTGCTACAACAGAAGACTGGGAGATTGCAGCCTTGCCTGGGTAGATACTGCAAGGACTAACAGGATGTGAGGGGTAATGGCACAAAAGGGAGAGGTGTGGTAGAAGCGCCCTGCACACAAGCATTTAGGGGACCAGCAGGAAGATGGTGAGAGCCTAGCCAGGATTCCAGAGAACTGTCAGGAAAGAGTGCAACTGAGGTTAGAATTCATCTGCCCTGCTCACCTGCCACCGACATTGCCCCAGGCATGGTGCCGCAGGCTTCCTGTAGTTTGCATACATGTATTCACGGTCCACTTTGAATGTGCTCTCACGCACAGCTGAGAAATCTGCATAGTGGGATTAACAAGAGCTTCTAGGAGCAGCCCTGCTGTGGTCCAGCACATCAGCCCAATTCTCCCTCCATCCATGGCCCCAATATGAATGCCCAAAGTGCTGCTTGCTCTATTCTAACGGTCCCATTGTCCCGGCACAGGGTAAAGGCAAAGCCACAGGACTGATGCTGGTTAGGCAGTGCAGCCCCGGTTTAGGAAGAGCTGTGTGGGAGCCTGGAGTCCCTTCATGGAGCCTCTTCTCTCAGAGGCTCTGCACCTGTCCCAGCTGCTAAGTTCCACTCCAAATGGGAACAGCTATTTTGGGAGCGCTTAAGCCATCAGAAAAGTGAATGGCTCCATGGAGGCTTGGCTCTGATGCACCCCTCCAAGCATGTCGCCTGGTTGGTCACAGAACAGTTTCCTTTGGGCTTTCTTATCCCTCTCCATTCCCAAATTGAGACAGGCGCCAAGAGATGACCTCTACTCACCCCCCTGCCCCAGCTTCCATAAGTAGCTCCTTCTAGAAACCCAAAGGCGGATAGATCCCCATCTATCTGCAGTATAAATAGAACCCACACAGGCCTGGCAGGTGGTGCCCCCAAGGTGGATGGGAAGCAGCCTGGCTGTCAGGCATCATCCTCTAAATATAAAGATGAGTCTGGTGGGAGGAGCTGCTCTTGGGCTGCAGGGTAAGATCTGAGTGCTCCTTAGAAGGCACGTTCATCACCACCTCTCCCTGCCTCAGCCCCCTCTAGGTTCCAACAGTTCCAGGTGGGACCCTTTGCTCAGACCCAGGGGAGGGAAACTTAGTGCCACCAGAGGAGAACGGGTATCATTTGCTCAACCTAGCCAACAAGATGCCAGTCAATTCCAGAGTTTGGGATACACATGCGCACACTGGCCCTTCCATTCCTTTCAAGAGTACACGTAGAATTCGGGGACAGCTCTAATGCCCTGGCCTCACATTCCTTGGGCCAAGGCCACATAGCCACCATGCCTCTCCCCTCACTACCTCCTCCCCTCTCTTCCACCAGTTGTCTACCCAGTGACAGCTGCATGTTCTACACTGACTGACAGCCTGTGGGGGTGAATGGGGGTGATGTGTGTCAGATCTCTGGATTGGGGAGCTTTGAGGTGGGGAAGAAAATGTTTGAATGTGGGGGTTCTTTTCCATCCCTATCTGGGGCCCATGACCCCTCCCAGCTCATCTGACAACAGGGCTCCCTCCCCTGGGCTTTCGCATCAGGGTTTGGTAGTCTGAGTTAAGAACCCGTAGGTGGAGTGCATTGTGACAAGTCAGCAATCACGCTCAGGTGGGCAGATCTGGGGAGACCTTTGAAACAGGTAAAACTTGGGAAGTGCAGATCAGTGATCGGCAAAACAGTGACCTTTGGTCCAGCCCAGCCCTTCAGCAGCCTTGGAGCCAGTTGGGAGGAGCGGACAGCTGGGATACTCTCCATATACGGCCCGGTCCGGTCCTAGCTACCTGGGCCAGGGCCAGTTCTCTCCTTCTTTGGTCAGTGCAGGAGACCCGGGCGGGGACCCAGGCTGAGAAGCAGCCGAAGGGACTCTAGTGCCCAACACCCAAATATGGCTTGGGAAGGGCAACAACATTCCTTCGGGGCGGTGTGGAGAGAGCTCCAGGACTATATAAAAACCTGAGCTAGGGACAGGCGGTCACACGGACGTGAAGCCTCACTTCCTACCCTCGGCACCCAGGGCCAGAGTCAGAGCAGCAGGTAGGGTGGAGGTGGGGAGGGTGACCTGGAGACCCAGCAGAGAAACCTATTGAGCCTTGGGCCTGTATTTGTCACTGGGCTCTGGAAATTTCTCCAAACTCATATCCAGCCCATTTGGGATGCTGACTTTTTTGCCTGGTGGGAGGGGGTGTCTGACACCCATCCATTTCCACCCTCAGACTCTACCCTCCCCCCCCCCTTGCTGGGGACTAAATCCGAGTCCTCCTGCAAGTGAGCAAGCCAGTGTTTTCCTACCGAGCCACACACCAGCCCCTGGTTGGTTGAGATTTCTCTCCCTGAATTAGTTTCCCCTCCTGCCTTTCATCCCTCTCTCCTCCCCACCCTCTTTCTCTGCTGGGATCAAATCTGGGCCCTTGTGATGCAAGAGGTGGGCTGGATCTCCCACAGAGCCAGCCCCTGGGAGACTGACTTGAAGATGAGTTTGGAGAGAGGCAAGCATTGTCTTAGCCTTCTGAGCTCAAGGCTTTTCTAAAGCCCAGCACCGTGCCAGGCTACTCTTCTCTGAAATAGGAGGCGGGTGGAAGGGTTCCTTCTGAGTTTGGAATGCCGTGGGGCTTCAAACGGGCAATTCTTTCCAGAGTTGGGACAGTATTACCCTTCCTTGGGCAAAATCCTTGCCGCTCTCATAAGACTGGCAGGTGGACCTTAATGCCTCCTTCACAGATGAGATTGAGTAGAGAGGAATAGCGCCAGCGCTAGCTGTGACATGTGTGGCCAACAGCGAAGGCTGAGGATCTCAGGATGTCCTCTGCATGCCTACATGGAGGGATTAAAGTGGCCAACAAACTGCTTCCCATAGCAAAAAGCACAGCCTTGACCTGGGAGAGCATCCTCTGGCCCTGTGCAAGGAAGGGGCTGGGGGAGAGGAGTGTGTGGATCTCCAAAGTGAAGATGGGTTAAGCAGAGCTTCACCTTAACCCCCATCACATACTCACAACGCTCAACACTTTCTCTTTGCAGAAACTAGACACCATGTGTGACGAGGACGAGACCACCGCTCTTGTGTGTGACAACGGCTCTGGCCTGGTGAAAGCTGGCTTTGCCGGGGATGATGCCCCCAGGGCTGTGTTCCCATCCATCGTGGGTCGGCCCCGTCACCAGGTCAGGCTGCTAGCAGAAGATAGGCTCTCCGAATACAGCCGGTGTTCTCCCTGCCCCCTGGCTGTAGTAACAAGTATCTGATGTCTCCATCTGCAGGGTGTCATGGTCGGTATGGGTCAGAAGGATTCCTACGTGGGCGACGAGGCCCAGAGCAAGCGAGGTATCCTGACCCTGAAGTACCCCATTGAACACGGCATTATCACCAACTGGGACGACATGGAGAAGATCTGGCACCACACCTTCTACAATGAGCTGCGTGTGGCCCCCGAGGAGCACCCGACCCTGCTCACTGAGGCCCCTTTGAACCCCAAAGCTAACCGGGAGAAGATGACTCAAATCATGTTTGAGACCTTCAACGTGCCTGCTATGTATGTGGCTATTCAGGCGGTGCTGTCTCTCTATGCCTCCGGCCGTACCACCGGTGAGTGCTCACACACGGCCCACTCTGGTCCAGGTAGCGTCGCCCCAACATTCCAGCCCAGCTTTTGAATCCTCTGCCTCAGACCCTGCACCGTTCCCATTCAATCCCTGATGACCCCCAGTCCAGAACCACTGTCCCTGCTCTCTCTGCTGGTCCCCTCCACTCACACACTGCTCCTCCCCTGCACAGGCATCGTGTTGGATTCTGGGGACGGTGTCACCCACAACGTGCCCATCTATGAGGGTTATGCCCTGCCACACGCCATCATGCGTCTGGACCTGGCTGGTCGCGACCTTACTGACTACCTGATGAAAATCCTCACCGAGCGTGGCTATTCCTTCGTGACCACAGGTGCGTGCTCTCAACGCCCCGCTGAGGGTGGGCCGGCAGAGGGTGAGCACATGCCCCAGGCCTTGCTCTGAGGCCTCCCACTGCTTCTGCTCCTGCAGCTGAACGTGAGATTGTGCGCGACATCAAAGAGAAGCTGTGCTACGTGGCCCTGGACTTCGAGAATGAGATGGCCACCGCTGCCTCTTCCTCCTCCCTGGAAAAGAGCTATGAGCTGCCTGACGGGCAGGTCATCACCATCGGCAATGAGCGCTTCCGTTGCCCGGAGACGCTCTTCCAGCCTTCCTTTATCGGTGAGCCTCCGGCTCCGCTGGTTTGCCGGAATCAATTTTCCCTCATCCCACGCCTCAGAGTACGGGGTCTCCTCCCGCCGGTGCCCTTAGTCTGACTCTGTGGTTGCTCACACTGCCTCTCCCCCGGGCCACCAGGTATGGAGTCTGCGGGGATCCATGAGACCACCTACAACAGCATCATGAAGTGCGACATCGACATCAGGAAGGACCTGTACGCCAACAACGTCATGTCAGGGGGCACTACCATGTACCCCGGTATCGCTGACCGCATGCAGAAGGAGATCACAGCTCTGGCTCCCAGCACCATGAAGATCAAGGTGGATGACGCGCCTGGTATGGGCGGAGACCAGGGGCGGGGGGAACTCGCAGGCACCTGACACTCTTGTCTTGCAGATCATCGCCCCCCCTGAGCGCAAGTACTCAGTGTGGATCGGCGGCTCCATCCTGGCCTCGCTGTCCACCTTCCAGCAGATGTGGATCACCAAGCAGGAGTACGACGAGGCCGGCCCCTCCATTGTGCACCGCAAATGCTTCTAGGCGCACCCGCGTCTGTGTACGCGCTCTCTCTCCTCAGGACGACAATCGACCATCGTGCTATGGTTGCAGGGTGGCCCCATCCTCCGCCGTGGCTCCATCGCCGCCACTGCAGCCGGCGCCTGTTTTTGACGTGTACATAGATTCACTCGTTTTACCTCATTTTGTTATTTTTCAAACAAAGCCCTGTGGAAGGAAATGGAAAACTTGAAGCATTAAAGCCAGCCATTCTGTTTTGCTCCAATAAAGTGTGTGTTGTCTTTATTTACTGGGAGTAGGCAGTGGGCAAACGAAGGACCCTTCTCCACCTCTCACTGTTCACAGACTGGGTGAGCTCCTTAAGAAAGACGTTAGGAAGTTAAGTCTTCTCGCCCCCCCCCATTGTTTTTCCTTCTAGATCATAGCCAGTCCCCCCTATAAGGGGATCTAAGTGGCTTGTCTGGTCCCTGGCTGCTTGGCAAAGCATCTCCCCACCCCCAACCCCCTTAAGAGGCGGTCACTGCCTGCTGTGAGGCAGGCGCTGGCCGTGGTGCTGCCCGAATCGCCTCTCGCCAGGTCTGGAAATTGGATCCTCTAGTCTAACCAGCGGTACTGAGAACTTTTAACAGTCACCAACTCTTCCTTTCCATTAAATGCTGGTGGCGCTAAGGGGCTCTCTTCTTGCGGGACTGTGGGGAAGCTACCAGGAAGGGAGAACAAGGAAGGATCTGGGCTATCCAGAAAGGAAGGATCTGGGCTCACAAAGTCCAAGGCTGGCAGCCGGGCTCATAGAAGAAGACATCATAAGCACAAATATCGGTCACCACTTAACCATCTTAAAAACCCAACCCAGTGCCCTAAGCATGCTAGGACAACACGCAGTCGCTGAGTTACATCCCAGCCACCACCAAATGTTTTAAAGAAACAAACCACGACAGTTTGAAATTCCCCAGGAGACAACTATACCTGTTTTTATCTCTTTCTTAGACATGATCTCTTATGTAGTAGAGGCTGGCCTTGGACTCTCAGCCACCCTCCCCCGACCCCTGCCTCTCTGTAGTTGCCATCCCACTAATATCACTTGATAGACCCAACTTGATATAAAAGTACCTTACTAGTCCCAGTCAATATTTCCAAGAGCAGTGATTTCAATAAAACAGATGCCAACTCAAGAAAAAAAAAGTTCACTTAGACGCATGTTCACAGACGGGCTTGACCATGTACCTGTTACCTGCCACAGAGCTCAGGGTTCTTCCCTCTTTCTTTCCCATTGACAAGCTCCGGGAATTTCCAAGGGCCCCAGGGCACTGTTCAGAAGAGCTGGCTTCTAAATACAGCTTCAGACTTTATTACAATGAGTGGACGATACCAGACTGAAAACCACACGTTTGTTCTACCCAGCAGGGAGGAAAGCTCAAGATGGATCAATTTCTAGCCTTATATAGGAACTCAAGTTGTATTAATAATATTAAATATAACTAGGGATGCCCAGCCTGCTGATACCCAATGCCGGACATATCTGAATGAATATCACCCAGGAAACCATCAGTATTCTCTAGGTTGGCTGCCATATTGGGCACATTGGAGCCAGAGACTTAAGTATGGGCAGGGTAATGACCTGTTTCTCCTGCAGTGGCAATCAACAAGCAACTCAAGATACTCTGAAGCTGACAGAATTTAGACTCTGGAATCGAATTGCTTCCCTGAGCACCAGTCAGAGTCTAATGGACTGTATAATTTCACTCAAGACTTACCAAGCCTAAGGTTTCCTTTCTTTTCCTGATATTTCTCTGAAAAGAAGCAAGGGTCATACATTTTGTTAAGTGTTCTGCATCTTCTCATGCCCTTGGAGAAAGTTGTTGATGTCTGACAAACTGTTAGGCTTGAAAGTTCAGTGTAGCATGTTCCCAACACAGAAAACACACACACACACACACACACACACACACTCACACACACACACATAGAGACAGAGACAGAGAGACAGTTACAAAGAGACAGAGACAGAGACAGAGGAGGGAAAGAGGGAGAGGGAGAGGGAGAGGGATAGAGAGAGAATGCTGAATTTGGTAGCACATGCTAGTAATCCCAACCCTAGGGAGATAAAGGAATTCATCCTAGGCTCTGCAGTAAGTTTGAAATCAGGCTGGTCAACATGAGACCCTGATCAAAACAAAACAACATAATGAGGCACAAAACAGGTCACACCACACCAGCACACACACACACACACACACACAGAGAGAGAGAGAGAGAGAGAGAGAGAGAGAGAGAGAATACACCACAAACTGTGCGTCTGAGCATCTCAGCATGCACTCAGGTGACCGTTCTCTCCCCTTGGGGCTCTAGCTTAGCAGGGGAGAGAATAGCAGCAGGGGAGAGAATAACAACGTGTGGGGCTGGGGATTTAGCTCAGTGGTAGAGCGCTTACCTAGGAAGCGCAAGGCCCTGGGTTCGATCCCCAGCTCCGAAAAAAAGAACCAAAAAAAAAAAAAAAAAAGAAACCAACGTGTAGGAACCTTGGGTGTGAGAGCAGGCCAGATGAGACATGGTCAGAGCACTGCTTTCCACACAACAAAGGAGCACAGAACAGCAATGCAAACAATGATAAAATGCAGCCTCCCAGTCTTAAAAAGTGTCAGTCCCATCATTGCTTCTGAAGCGCTGCTCAGCTCAACTTGGAGCCAGGGGTGTGTGGGGGTGTGACCCAAACTCTACTGTCCTCTGGTTTGTTTGTTATTGTTGTTGTTTGTTGTTGTTCTGCCAAAAATAAAGGACGGCCTTGACCTTCTGATCTAGATGATCAGATTAGGTGATTAGTGCTAAAGGGGTGCTCCAGCAGCCTAGTTTATGGAGCATGGGGGTGGAACCTGCGCTTTGCATATGTTATACAAGTACTCCACCAGCTGAGGGCCAGCCCCAGCCCTGCTGCCTGTTTCAACCTGCTGTTCTGGACAAGTCCCCAGGAGGACAAGAGCAGCTGGAAGGCCAGGGGGACCGAGGGCCCTGCAGGCTAACACTGACACATAATGTGCCCGTGGACCATCTGAACCATGAAAAAAGAACAAAATGAAGGGTAAAATGGACAGAGGAATCAGGTCAAAGTGACGAATCACCACAAAGCTTTTACGGGGAGCACGAGGGCTGGGTTTTGTGGGTTTTATTTTTTTTCCTTTTCTGCCCATCCCCCCACTTTTCCATGTTCCTCCTGACTTAATATTTCCAGCAGTTATGTATCATGTTAGCGTTGAAACATTAAAGTGAAATGAAAGTCAAATAAATAGGCAAAGGAAAAAGCCCCACCCTCCCAGTGGTGGGGGTTCTAGTTCAGAGGCCGGGAGGATGTGTTAGTCAGGGTTCTCCAAAGAGACAGACCAATGGGAGGAATAGACCTACAAAGATTGTCTTGTGTTTTCTAGGAGATTTATCTGGGGACTTACAGAGCCTCATAGCTTAGCAGTGCGTATGCCATATTAACGCATTACTTCATCTTACGTATATAGTTTGGGGTCAGCGCTCCTCACATAGCTGGAACTACACAGCACTACTCTGTAAGCCAAACAGCTGCTGTCCTCTTAAAGCCAGCAGTGGGTTGTCAGAGCAGGCTAAGGCAGCTGGGCTTGGTGACCGTGAAGGGTCCTTTGTAGTGGCTAGAGCATGACACTGGACTTTCACCTGAGCAGCAAGCCTTTCTTCCCAGTCGGAGGTGTGTAATTCTGTCCTCGTCAGATGTGGCCTCATGGTTTTCGGGGAGGAGCTGTTATAGTAAGTACATAGTTGGGAAAGATTAGGGAGAGGGGGACCACCTGTGCAGCTTTGGGGGAGCCCTCAGGTACAGGGCGAAGACTTTCCAGTGTGGCTACTCTTGAGGACCCACATTCCAGTCAAAACATCTCAGCCATGTTCTGTCAGTAAGCTCAGTAAACCCATTGGTCACCCAGAGCAAACTTTGATGGAACCAATGTTTGGTTCGTCATTGGGACCTCATGAAGCAGGAGAGACATGACTGAGTTCCCCCTTCTCCCCAGAGAGAAAGTTTTCATAACAGAGGATACATTTATTTGTTGATGTTGTTACATTGTAGTGTATTCGCCAGAGAGGACTGTTCCTACATGGGGTTAAGCCAATAGAAAGTGGTGTTTGGGATCCCAGCATAGCCCTGAGTCTTTCTCAGAGTAAACTTTTTTTTTTTTCTTTTCTTTTTTTCGGAGGTGGGGACCGAACCCAGGGCCTTGCGCTTGCTGGGCAAGCGCTCTACCACTGAGCTAAATCCCCAACCCTCAGTGTGAACTTTTAAGCACAAAAAATATGTCTCAGGTTGACATATTCCAGTTAACAAGAACGGTTAGCCAGCAGCAGAACTACAGAACCCAAAAAATCAAGGATAGTCCATTTGGAGATGTTCCCGGAACTACAGAGCAGACATTTGCCTTAGCCCCGGCAGGTGGTACTGTTTACATGCTGAGTATCGCGGCTGAACGATTCTTCCATCATGGAGTCAGTTGTGTTAAGGCCTCAGGGTCTGTTACAGAGTCTCATGGTATTAAGTTGTGTTGAGGCCTCAGGGTCTGTTACAATGTCTCATGGTATTAAGTTGTGTTGAGGCCTCAGGGTCTGTTACAATGTCTCATGGTATTAAGTTGTGTTGAGGCCTCAGGGTCTGTTACAATGTCTCATGTTAGTAAGAAAGGAGAACAAAGCTGGGTGGTGGTGGCTTAGGTCTTTAGTCCCAGCACACAGGAGGCAGAGGTAGGTGGGTCTGTAAGTTCGAAACCAGCCTGGTCTACAAAAGAAGTTCCAGGACAGCCAGGACTATACAGTGAAACCCTATCTAAAAAACAAAGGAACAAACAACAAACAAAAAAAAATAATAAAGTGTGAAATTGTTTTTGTGGTGAAAGGGTAAAGGAACAGGAGATCCCTTCCTAGTCCAGGGGACCCTGAGAACCAGATCCTCAACTGGCCTCGATGATACAAAAACAAACACAAACAAACAAAGAAGAAAGGAGAAAGAAAGAAAGAAAGAAAGAAAGAGAGAGAGAGAGAGAGAGAGAGAGAGAGAGAGAGAGAAAGAAAACTAATTTTGGCCACTTGTTTTGTCTTCCAAGGCAGGATTTCTCTGTGTAGCCCTAGGTGTCCTAGAACTTGCTTTGTAAACCAGGCTGTCCTTGAACTCAGAGATCTGCCTGCCTCTGTCTCCCTGGTGCTGGGATTAAAGGCCTATACCACCTTGCCCAACTGTTACTTTAACCTAAACTTATTAAGCAATGGCTAAATATCTCTTCTCTCCCTGTCTGAAAGCCTTACAAGAGGTCCAAAACACTCTTGGCTGTAGACACCCCAACAGCTACCAAAGGGCCTGAAATCAGATGCTGGGTTTGCCACTTTGGAGAACAGCCTTAGCGACTAGAGGAGGGGGAGCCCAAAATGGAGGCAGGAGGGGGAGCAGGAGGTTTAAGTAGCAAGGAAAGCCTGCGCACTGGCTGGTTTTGTGTGTCAACGTGACCCAAGCTGGAGTCATCACAGAGAACGGAGCCTCCCCTGAGGAAATGTCTCCATGAGACCCAGCTGTAAGGCATTTTCTCAATTAGTGATCAAAGCGGGAAGACCCAGCCCATTGTGGGTGGTGCCTGGGCTGGTGGTCTTGGGTTCTATAAGAGAGCAAGCTGAGCAAGCCAGGGGAAGCCAGTCAGTAAGAAACATCCCTCCATGGCCTCTGCCTCAGCTCCTGCTTCCTGACCTGCTTGAGTTCCTGTCCTGACTTCCTTTGGTGATGAGCAGCAATGTGGAAGTGTAAGCTGAATAAACCCTTTCCTGCCCATCTTGCTTCTTGGTCATGATGTTTTGTGCAGGAATACAAACCCTGACTAAGACAGTCTGTTAAGAGAAAACTCCTAGTCAAGAGAATAGAATCTCTGGCCTGAGTGTAGACATTCCAATGGGGCCAGGTCAGTTTCCCGGCCAAGGAACCGCCCCTAGGAAGGCAGGCTTCCAGTAAACCAGGCCACTGAATAAATGGAATAATTAGCCCCTTATGGTAGAGCCTAACTCAGGGGCTTACTACGCAAGCTACTGAAGAGGCACTCCACTCCCTCCCTAGAGGAGTTTCTCACTCCGAGATGTGATAGGAAAAGAAAAAAAAAAAATCAAACTCCTTTTTATTGATTTTTTTTGTTGTTGTTGTTCAGAGCTGAGGACCGAACCCAGGGCCTTGCACTTGCTAGGCAAGCGCTCTACCACTGAGCTGAATCCCTAACCCCTAAACTCCTTTTTTTTTTGGTTCTATTTTTCGGAGCTGGGGACCGAACCCAGGGCCTTGCGCTTCCTAGGCAAGCGCTCTACCACTGAGCTAAATCCCCAACCCCCCCCTAAACTCCTTTTTAATGATTTGAAGACAATGTTTAAAAATAAGGTAGACTTTATAAGAAACATTAAATACTGGTATTTTCTGTGCTGTGTTTAGGACAAGGAATTTAAATCTTTTACCTTTCCCTGCTTTTGTGCAAGTGTTCCTTCCTTTCTTCCTTCCTCCCTTGTTTCCTCCCTTCTTTCCTTCCTTCCTTTTTTCTTTTTTTATCTGAGACAGGATTGCTCTGTGTAGCCCTGGCTGTCCTGGAATTCCTTTGTAAACCAGGTTGGCCTTAACTCAGAGATCCACCTATATACAAATGTTTTATTCTCCTCATAGGGTAAAGGTTGGAACTGTTGGTTCTGAAGTCAGCAAGGAAGCAGCAGCAGCAGCAGCAACAGCAGCGAAGGCCAAGTTAACTCTGCCGCAAGAAAAAAGGCCAAGATGATTGGCCGTCTCCCACACCCTTATCTGGACTCCTACTAGAAGAAGCTGCACACAATCAGGGTAGGTCTTTCCACTTCTCTAGAAGAGTTTTAATCCAGCAATGTGTCTGCTCTGGCATAAGAAGATCACACCAAAGACCTTCTAGGTCTATGTAATCTGGCTGAAATAGACTCGGCCTTAATACAAACCTTTAATCCCAAACAACAAAGGTAAAACTGGCTTCTTGTAGGAAGCACTCATGTTTGAAAGTGATGCCTAATTGAGGGGCAGACAAAGTGACGAATTAGAGAAAGATTCACCAGAATGAGTCGGAAAGAGGATATATCCATCTCTCATGAGGACAGGAAAGAGAGGCTACTTAAGAGCCACACAGGGAGAGTGGAGTTTGACTTCAGGCAAGGCGGTTTAGTTGAGTTTGTTCGTGAGTTCATGCAGAGGCAGTTGAAACCAGAGAGTAAGAAGGAGCCAGGGGGCTGGAGAGATGGCTCAGCGGTTAAGAGCACTGACTGCCCTTCCAGAGGTCCTGAGTTCAATTCCCAGCAACCACATGATGGCTCACAACCATCTGTAATGAGATCTGATGCCCTCTTCTGGTGTGTCTGAGGACAGCTACAGTGTACTCGCATATATAAAATAAATAAAATCTTTAAAAAAAAAAAAAAAAAAAAAAAAGAAGGAGCCAGATATTTAGAACAGAGTGCCAGAGTTAGTTTGAGGCCGAACAGAGCAGTTCGGTGAGAAGCCAGTTTTGTTGTTGTTGTTGTTTGTTTTTTGTTTTTTTTAATGTATTTTATGTATGGGTCCACTGTAGCTGTCAGACACACCAGAAGAGGGCATCAGATCCCATTACAGATGGTCGTAAGCCACCATGTGGTTGCTGGGATTTGAACTCAGGACCTCTGGAAGAGCAGTCAGTGCTCTTAACCTCTGAGCCACCTCTCCAGCCCGAGAAGTTAGTTTTAATCAGTCAGCTTGCAGAGGAATTTGGGCCAGAACAGCTGAGTTGAACCAGCCAGCCAGAGTTCAGAAAGAGCAAGAAAGGGTGAGCTTATTCAGCAGTAGGCCAACAAGATGACAATTACATCTGGGGAATAAAGGTAAATTTATACACATCAACCAAACCAACCAGGGGCATTCTTCAGGCAAGGCTCCCTACCCAGATGATCCGAATTTGTGGCAAGTTGACATTAAAGCCAACCAGGCCTGGGTTTGATGCATGAAGAACACTGTGGGAAGGGACCTGCAGCTCTGAGTCCTGTGGAGAGGTAGGGGAGAAAGCTGGATCTAAACTCAGGGGCTGTGAGTGTCATAGCTTGTAAATCATGCACAGCAGGGAGGGGAGGGGAGGGGAGTTCTCCCACACTTCCCTGAGAGTCCCTCAAAGTCCAGGCAGGGCTAGCTGAGCTCCCTAGGAGTTCCCAGACAGAACAGAGAGACAACAGAGGGGGAGAGGGCTATGTTTTGCCCCCACCATGCTGGCCTTGCCCAACAAAGAGAGAATTGGGGAGAGGGTCTACAGTCCCTCAGAAATCACATAAGGCACATGTGGTGATGACCACCTGTAACCCTAGCACCCGGGAAGCAAATGGCAGGTGGATCTTTGGGAGTTCAAGGCTACCCTGGTCTACACAGAGCATTCTAGACCATCCAGAGCTACAGAGTAAGAGATTGACTCAAAATAAGCAAGTAATTGAGCAAACAAATATATAATAAGAAAGGAATCCCATAAGGTCACTCATATGCCAGGGCAGGTGAGGCCAGAGAGTCACCACAGGTCTCTTCAGTTCCAGATGGGGTTGTCTCCTTCCTGCTGTATCGAGGTGACACTTTCAAAGAATCAGCCAGGCTCTGGGGTAATAACGGGCCATTTCAGTTTTCCAGTCAGTGTTAATGTTCATTGCACAGGGTTACTTGAGGACATCTGTACGTATAATGCACGCTGAGCATCTCCTCCACCTGCCTGCCCTTCCTCTCTCCCTTCTCTCTCCTCCCTACTCCCCTGTGCTCTGCTAGACAGTCTCCACTTTTGGGGATTTCACCGAAGGACTCCAAGTCAACAAACCACAGAGACCCCTGCACATCAGTGCTTTGCAACACTATCCGCACTAGCTAAGCTATGGAACCAACCCTGGTTTCCATCATCAGGAAAAGACAAGGAAAGCAGGGTGTTGGTATTCTGTCTGAGCTCCACCCCCACAGCTACCTGGCAATAGCCAGGTATGTTCCACCCCAGAGTTGCCTGGCAACAGCCATCTGTACCTGACTATATAAGGGTCTGCTTGCCCCCTCCTCTCCCTCTTACTCCTCTCTCACTCTTCTCTGCTCTTATGCCCTCTTTGTCCCCGTCCCTTTCTTCCATCCCCCCTTCCCTCCACATGCTCATGGCTGGCCTCTATTCCTCTACTCTTCTACTCTTCTTCTCTCATTAAATGGGGGAGAGAAGGGACAAAGGGGAAGAGGGCAAGAGAGCAAGAGAAGAGAATGAGGAGGGGCAAGCAACCCCTTTTATAGTGAGTCAGGCATACCTGGCTATTGCCAGGTAACTGTGGGGTGGAGCATACCTGGCTGTTGCTCGGTAACTGTGGGGGTGGAGCTTAGACAGAATGCCAACAGAAGGCTCCATACAGGCTGCAAAGGAGAAGGGTTAGACTACCTGAGGACCCAACTATACCTCTCTTAGGCATATTCCCAAAAGATGCTCCAACATACAACAAAGACACATGCTGCACTATGTTCACAGTAGCCTTATTTATAATAGCCAGAAGCTGGAAAGAACCCAGATGCCCTTCAACAGAGGAATGGATTTAAAAAATGTGGTACATCTACACAATGGAGTACTACTCAGCTATCAAAAACAATGACCTCATGAAATTCATAGGCAAATGGAATGAACTAGAAAATAACATCCTGAGTGGGGTTACTCAGTCACAGAAAAACACATTGATAAATGGATATTAGCCAAAAAAAAAAACCTCAAATTACCCAAGATGCAATCCACAGACCACAGGAAGCTCAAGAAGAAGGATGACCAAAACGCAGATGCTCCCACTCCTTCTTAAAAGGAGAAAAAATATCCATAGGAGGGGATATGGAAGCAAAGTTTAGAGCAGCAACTCAAAGAATGGCCATTCAGAGCCTGACCCACATGTGGCCCATATAAATACAGCCACCAAAACTAGATAAGATTGATGAAGATAAAATGCATGCGGAAAGGGACCGGATATAGATCTCTCCTGAGAGACACATCCAGAGCATGTCAAATCCAGAGGCAAATGCTACCAGCAAACCACTGAACTGAGAACAGGACTCCCTTGTGGGAAATTAGAAGAATTATTGAAAGAGTTGAAGGAGCTTGCAACCCCATAAGAACAACAATGCCAACCAACCAGAGCTTCCAGGGACTAAACCACTACTGAAAGTCTATACATGGACTGACCCAGGGCTCCAACTGCATATGTAACAGAGAATAGCCTTGTTGGGGCACTAGTGGAAGGGGAAGCCCTTGCTCCTGCCAAGGTTGGACCCCCAGTGCAGGGGAATATGGGGGGCAGTAAGGGATGTATGGGGGGAATACCTGTATGGGGGAGGGGGAGGGGATGAGATGGGGCCTTATGGACAGGAAACCGGGAAAGGGAATAACATTTGGAATGTAAGTAAAGAAATGTATATAGGGGCTGGGGATTTAGCTCAGTGGTAGAGCGCTTGCCTAGGAAGCGCAAGGCCCTGGGTTCGGTCCCCAGCTCCGAAAAAAAGAACCAAAAAAAAAAAAAAAAGAAAGAAATGTATATAATAAAAATTTTTTAAAGAAAAGTGAAATAAATTAAAAAAGAAGAGGAGGAGGAGAAGAGGAAGAGGAGGAAGAGGAGGAAGAAGAGGAGGAAGAGGAGGAAGAAGAAGAGGAAGAAGAGGAGGAAGAGGAAGAAGAGGAAGAAGAGGAGGAAGAGGAGGAAGAGGAAGAGGAAGAGGAAGAGGAAGAGGAAGAAGAAGAAGAAGAAGAAGAAGAAGAAGAAGAAGAAGAAGAAGAAGAAGAAGAAGAAGAAGAAGAAGAAGAAGAAAGGTTAGACCCAGTCATAGTGCTGGGGAGGAGTTCTGGAGGCCAGGAGTAGTTGACATATTGAGAGGAGAGGCTCTTGCAAGGCCATGGCTGGACTTGGAGAAAGGTTGTGGCTGGAGAAGGTGTGGGTGCTGAGAGTGGCTGCCCCACTGCGTGAACCTCATTGCTGGACACATACAGTTTGTGCAGTATAAGAACCCTGGGAGAGAGCTAGAGAGATGGCTCCTTGTTTTAAGAGCTCTGGCCGTCGGGCTGGGGATTTAGCTCAGTGGTAGAGCACTTGCCTAGGAAGCCCAAGGCCCTGGGTTCAGTCCCCAGCTCTGAAAAAAAAGAATCAAAAAAAAAAAAAAAAAAAAAAAAGCTCTAGTCCGGAGGACTGGGGTTTGATCCCAGCGTGTAATCATCTGACAGAACACTCAAGCCTACGTTAAATAAGCAAGTAATAATAATAAACAATAAATAAATACAATTGGAAATCACTGATCTGTTTTTACCACCAGCACACCTTGTGTTGGGTGGGGGAGGGGTGCAGCCCGGGCCCTGGGTGGCTTTAAGCCTTTTCATTTCCCTTCAGTCCATTGGAAGCTTGGGGCTAGGAGGGAGGTTCAGTACAACTGGAATTAAAACATGCTGAGCAGAAAATCCATGACTAGGAGTTGGGGATTTAGCTCAGCGGTAGAGCACTTGTCTAGCAAGCGCAAGGCCCTGGGTTCGGTCCCCAGCTCCGAAAAAAAGAAAAGAAAAAAAATAAAAAAATAAAATAAAAAAGAAAAAAGAAAATCCATGACTATTGGAGGGCAAGAGCTCCTGCTGCCGTGGTCCCCTCCTATCTTGTGTAAATAGTCCTGCCTGACCCTTAGTGGGCTCTGGAGTCCCTGCTCTGTGTGTGTGTGTGTGTGTGTGTGTGTGTGTGTGTGTGTGTGTGTGTGTAGGTGTGTGTGGGTAGAGGGAAGGGAAGGGGGTGAGGAGATGAGAGCCCAGGATAACGGGAGAGGGACAGCAAAGGGAAGGGAGGGTGCTGGTTGGGAGGGGAGCTTGAAGGGGGAGGAGGAGGGAGAGAGGAGCTGGGCAGCAGCTGTCTACAGAGCCATTCTCAGTGAGTCACTGAGCAGCGCCCACTGCCTGCTTCTATTTTTATACCAGCGCCTGCTCACATCTTGCGTGAAATAAGCCTTCCAGTTGGTGGAGGAGAATCTGATGGCAGAGGGCAAGGGCTGAAGGAGTCATTTGAAAATCTATGCTGGAATTTCAGAGCAATTCTGCTGTTATGAGGAGGCCCTAAGTGCTTTAGAGCTGCAAGGCCCTTGGTTGCTTTAGAGGCTCTGGGAACAGAGTATTTACAAGCACAGCAGCAGGCTGGGGTACCAGAGGCATCTGTTTCAGGAAGGGCTAGGGAACAGTGGGCACAGGCACCTGTGTGACAGGTCTCTCAGCTACACAACGGATGCTGAGATAAAGACAGAACCACAGACAGAAGCCCCGGGGCTGCCGTTCAGGGAAGAATGGTAGCTTGGGTAGATTAGGCCATGTCTTTAAGCTTCCTCTTTCTCATCTGTAAAGTCCATACTGAGTGGAGCTTTGTCCACTCCAGAAGAGGGATCCAGGTGAGGTAGGACAACATGCATCTCCTCAACATGCTTTGGGGAGGTGGGTGGTTAAAGTGAATGTGTGTCCCACATCCCCGGGATAGACACTGGCTTGTGGAGCTGGTGGAAAAGAGTCAAAAACGTGTCGGTCTGTCTTCAAGAAGATCCCCACACTCAGAAAAATGACTGAAGCAGGGCCTCCCAGAACACTGAAGCTTTCTATGCGCGCTTTTTCCCTGGCACAGGTTCCTCTTCTGGAGGGAAGCCTGTGGCAGCAGCTGACCTCTCTTCAATGCTGCCTGACCCCAGCAGGAAGCAGAGGACACCGACAAGCCTGCTCTGGCTTTGTGGCTTACCTTAGCCCAGTAAGCACAGCCTAAAATGTAAACTCAGGACTGAGAGCAGCTTTGATAGACAATTCTCAAGAGTCCAGATATCCAGGGTTCAGGTTCTGATCCCCTGATCCCAAGGGCGAAGCAACCTTCCTTCAAGCTTCTAGACACTCTCCCTGAGATGCCTGCCGTTCTCTGACCAGCCTTGGAAAAGTAAAGACCAAGTTTCCCTTCATAACTGGCTCCCTCACAGCAGGCCTAGCTGGGGGAGGTGACCTGGAGTAAAGGAACTGTCCCTCTGAGAGCTGCCCCTAGGGAGAAGAGTTTCCAAGAGTCCTACTTAGTGGATATGAGAGCAAGGAGTAGATACCATTGTATCAAGACAAAGCCAAGGGGGTGTGATCACAGATACTAGTAGATACTATTGTATCAAGACATTGTCTCTGCCTGTGCTTCCCCGGAGTCAGGAGATCTTAAGGTGACTTCCGGGA
This sequence comes from Rattus norvegicus, assembly GCF_021556685.1. NCBI lineage: Eukaryota > Metazoa > Chordata > Mammalia > Rodentia > Muridae > Rattus > Rattus norvegicus. The sequence continues at coordinate 67,155,574 of NC_141552.1, read as the reverse complement.
TGGTGGGGCTTCAGGTGGTTCCTTTCCCACTTAGACCTTGGGCGGGTCTTCTGAGTACACATGACCTCCTCGGTTGATGTCGTCCTGCCCTAAGTGGCGTCCCCTTCCTCATGTGCAGTGCTTCCATGGGTTCTAACTGGAAGACAGCAATAATGACAATGTCCCTGTGAGCTCAGCTCTGCTGGATGGCTTGGGCAGGGTTGCTGGGACAGCTGCATGCATGCCAGCCATTCCCACCCGCAGGCTCATGCTCTCAATATAGGCCCGGCTGGTCCTGGGCAGCCGTGCTGCCTGAGGGCAAAGCCAGGGGACAAGCCAGGGCAGGTATCAACTTTCTTCCTGCCCTTGCATGGCTAGGGACTGGGACCTGCCTTCTGATTTGTGTGTATTATTAGGTCTTAGGAACTCCACAACTTGGAGAGCCCAGAGACACGGGGGTAGGGTAGGGCAGGGTGGGGTGTCAGTTATAGCCTCTATCTCAGAACCTGAGATGGCCCAGGGTCCTCAAGTGCTGCAGGACGACAGGCCCAGGGCCTCCAGAAAGAGGGGACACCAGACTTTTTTTTTTTTTTTTATGTTTTCAGACTCCCAAAAGACTATGACTTACTTACCTGACTGTTCCCAACTCCTGGTGACTCTTTCTGTAAATTAACTTGGTGGGAGCCTGGCCAGGGCCTTCTTACCCGCCCCGTGTGTGGTTACATGAGTGAGTTTACCAAGCTCGTCAATGTAACTCAACTATAGTGGCTAATTTTGGAAACAGGAGGTAATTCAGTGGGGTCCGGGTGAGGCAGGCCCCACCTTGCTCCACGCCACAGGCTTGTTTGGGCTGGGAGGAACGTAAGCTACATTCCACTTTCCTATTTGAAGGAATGGGGAGGGGGTGGCAGAAAATGACAGGCATCTTCCAAAGTGCACCTGTCTCCTCTCACTCATGCCAGCAAGAGCCAGCTCCACGAACAGAGCGCCTCAAACTGTTGTTGAGTGAGACTCTGCAGTCCTCACCGCTTTCAAGTGTCCGCGTGGGTTTGTGGTCCTTGCCCAGCTGGAATGCTGCAGGAAGCAGTCGGGGAGCTGCCGCAAAGCAGGGGGGAGTTTGGTGCTGTTGGTTCTTTGGTCTGTCAATCCTAGGGAGCCTGACAAAGACTTGAGGTCTCTTATGAGACCAGGCACCCTTCCCACGAGAGCCTACCGCTGTTATTAAACAGCCTCCCTAGTGTTCTCTTTACTGTGGTGCGAGCGATGCTGCTGCCTGTCCTCCGGAGCTGTGCCCATGCGGCTCACCTGCAGTGTATGCAGCAAGCATTGTTGTCTCCAAGATGGCTTCCATCTGCCCTGACGTTCTGTCCACAGTGATCACCCAGCATTTTTACCATCTGCTCCCTAAAGCTGCCTTCCCTCGCTGGTCTCGGCAGATGTGAAAACACCAGGAGGTGCTTTTTGCAGCTGGGGTTGTTCCCACGAATTTTGCTGTGGGGAGACTCCAGCCTCAGGCCACATACTGCAATAAAGTCACCACCACCACGGAAACCACTTCACCGTCCATGAGCTGGGCAGGAGACAGTGGTAACGAGGTTGAGCCCTTGGTGTCAGGGTTGCCAGGGTCTGGGTTGAGGAGGATGGAGGAAGGATGCAGGCAGAGGGCACTGTGAAGCCTGGGTCCCACCCTGCCACCATGCTTCAGTTCCTCCCACCCCCAGAGATGTATGCTACACACAGCAAAGCCTTCCATTCTGAGAACCCATGCAGGACTCCATGTGATTAGCTTGCTGATGCTCCTCTGGGCTGGGACACTATCCCAACTCTTTCTTTCCTTCTTTCCTTCTTTCTTTCTTTCTTTCTTTCTTTCTTTTTTTTTTTCTTTTCTTTTTTTCGGAGCTGGGGACCGAACCCAGGGCCTTGCGCTTGCTAGGCAAGCGCTCTACCACTGAGCTAAATCCTCAACCCCATCCCAACCCTTTCTTGTTCTTCAGTAATTTCGACAACACTCAAGTCTTTGATCAAATATTTTCATTTTGATCTGGTTTGATTTATTGTTAAGACACAGACTCTTGGGTTGCCCGGGCTTCCAACTCAGTATGTAGCTGAGGATAGCCTTGAGCTCACACTCCTCCCAGCATTGCCCCCAAGGGCTAGGATTACACGTGTGAGCTACGATGCTCGGCTCCTGGTCAGAGATTCTACAGAATGGCCTTCAACTCCCTGACCATTATCTTCTAATAACAAACATGGAAGTGACAAAGTGACTTCCTGCTGAATAACTGGGCAAGCCTGGGGAGTCACCCTCCATGTACTGCACGTGCATGTTGTCTGCTGGGTCTCTCTGTCTAAATTACCTTGAACCTGCAATTTGCTCTGGAGCTCGGGAACAGGCTCCACCTGTTGGAGGAGGAAGTAGTCACCTGTGTTATTCAGAACCTTGGAGCCCCCCAGTCACACACACACACACACACACACACACACACACACACACACACACACACACCGCTGCCCTCGAAGCCACTTACATACTTAACCAGTGTTTGTTTACATGGTGGAGACTTACACATAAGTATTTGTTGTCCCCTTTCTGTCCTATCCCCCTTCCTAGCATGGACCAAATCTACAAAGCAACAGGGACCTTCAGGGAAGGGGGCACGTTTCCTTGGGGTTGGTGTAACAGATGCACATCGCCCCAGGTAGTTAACATGTAGGTTACTGCTGGGCTTCCACCACTTGCTGGTTGAAGTCAACTGTGGGCTTCTTGGCCCCTTTGGGAGGAAGCAGACTCACTCTTTCTCTCTGTAGTCCCTGAGAGTTCTCCTTTGAAGGAAGAACCTCTCTGCCCTGGTATTTAGAGCATCCTTGTTTCCTGAATATCAGGTGGCTGTGGCATCCTGTGACGGACAGGCTCTAGGCAACCTAATGATTTCATATGCGTTCACACGTGGGCTTTTCCTTTCTGGGAATCTGTCACCAGGGAAGCAGCTTCCCCAGGGCTGGGCTGCAGTCCAGCTCTCGTGTGCACATGTCTGTGAGCGTGTACACTCCATGTGTTCCAAACCTCTCCAGAAATAGACAGCCAAACCTTTAGCAGGACTGAGGAAGCTGAACCCCTCCCTCCACAGAAAAATCCCCATACACACAACCCAAAAAAGCAAACCCATAGCCTTAGCAGTTCTTGTGCACTGTGGCTTGTTCGAGACTGAGCCTGAAGTAGTCTTTGACACAGACCCTTTTGGCCTCCAGAGCAGGAGGCCCTGGACTGTGCACACATGGCCAGGGACAGGCAACTGCTATGCTGAACCCTGTGGGCCAGGCTGAGCTCCCCAGAGCTGGAGTCTTGCCTTTGGAGTGGACCAGTCAGCCCTGAACATGCCACCGTAGACCTGTTGGGTAGAAGCCATGTTTCTGTTTACAAACCATACTGCTTGTTTCTCCTTCCTTTCCCTCCCCTTCCTTCTGTGGGCAGCCTCTTTTGTATCCCAAGCTGGCCTTGAACTCATTATGAGGATGACCTTGGACCTTTCTGTTTTCGAGACAGGGTCTCACTCTGCAGTGGGGCTGGAACTTATTACCATGCCCCGTTTTATTAGCGCTGGGGACCCATGCAGTGCTGATGCAAGCAAGCATTCTACCAACTGAGGTCAGCGACAGTCATTTCTTTTCCGGGAGCTTGACAGGAGACCAGGCCCCTGATTGGCCGTTCCTGAATCTCACAATCTCTCTAAAGCTTAGTTTTCCTTTAGTAAGAGAAAACTACAGTATCACTGAGTACCACAGAATAAGACATTCCAAAGGGGCTGGATATACATGAGCCCTCCTGTCTGCCCCGAAGGTTTGCATCTGGCTCTTGGCTCTCACCTCAAGCTCAAGTCAGTATCTTGCTGACAGTAGCTTGACATCTACTGATGGTCAACTGGTCAGCCACAAAAGGGGATTCAGGGAAAGGAGGAATGCATTTTCTTTTTTCTCTTTCTTTTTAATTTATTTGTATTTCACATGCATGGATGTTTTGCCTGCGTATATGTCTATGTGAGGGCGTTGGGTCCCCTGAAATGAGAGTTACAGTCTGCCATGTGTGTGCTGGGGATTGAACCTGCTCTTGAAGAACAGCAAGTGATCTTAACCACTGAGCCATCGCTCCAGCCCAGGAATGGTGTTTTCAACAAATGGATTGAGGGTAGCTGGATCTCTGCGTGCTAGAGAGTACATTTGGACTCTTCTATGGCAGTGGGCATGGAACCGAGGACCTTATGATTGCTGAGAGAGCTTTCAGCCACTGCGCTTTCGCCAGCTCCAAATTATTTAATGATCAGTCTCTCCTTAAACTTACTCTGTAGCCCGGGCCGGCTTCGTTTGCTTTTTAGTATGGAAACACTTATGTGTGTGGTGTGTTACCCGTGTGTATATGAGCATCACATCCGTGCAGGGCCCTTAGAGTCAAGGAGTTCCTGAGATCCTGAATTCCATCCAGATGGGCAGGAAGAGAGGGAGCTGTCTTGGTCCCACCATGAACATTTGAGCCGGGGAGCCCTGATGCCCACAGAAAACTTCCACATCATGGCTGAGGCTCTGGGTTGCTCCCTGCTCAGCGGGTTGTAGATTTGAGGGGATATTTTTACCGGAGGACAGAGGCGAGAGTGTGTCATCTTGGAGAGACTTCTCTGGACACTGTCACCTCATGCTCTCAGCCTGCTCATCCTCCCAGGTCGTGCCCACAGAGGCTCAGGATGTTATCTCCTGTGTGAGAGTGCAGGCAGCAGGTGTTCCTGCAAAGGCCCCAGAGCTCTCCCATGCTGTTGCAGGGTAGGAAGCTCATGGCCGCCCCTGGAGTCAAGGATCACGGTCTGTGCGGGTCTGAATGGCTGCTTCTTTGAGTCATAGACTTTAAGACAGTGCCAACTCCCAGGTCACTGGAGTCCTGAGTGGAAAAGTATAACCATGCTATCCTCCCCCTCCCCCTCTTCCTCCGTCTCCTCTCCCTCTTCCCCCTTCCCCTGTCTTCTCCTTCCCCTCGGCTCTTCCTCTTCCTCCTCCTCCTCCTCCTTTCCCAGTGTATTCTGCTGTGAAGGAGTCACAGCAGAGGGAAGGCTGTGCTCTCACTAGAGCGTACTGACTACCCACTGGGTTTTTCTGGAGCAGGTCTCTACCCAGAAATGACGGTGCTTGTGCTAATTCCTGTAGAATCAATCCTGCCCGTGTAATTCTCCGAACAGGTCTAATGTGTCCCTGGCATTTCCCCAAACATCGATGAATTCTCAGCTGCGGAATCACAAGTGACTTCTGGGACCAGAAAAAATAGGGACAGAAGCCAGATAGCTGCCAGCTGCTGGCTGCAGAAAGACAGAAGAGTTAAAATAAGGACTGATGAGCAGAAGGGGCAAGAACCCGACTTTGTCACTGGTATCTTTCAATATTTAGATCCGGACTCATTGCACCAGGTGGTGGTGATTCGTGCCTTTAATCCCAGCACTCGGGAGGCAGAGGCAGGAGAGGATCTCTGAGTCTAAGGCCAGCCTAGTCCACAGAGTGAGTTTCAGAATAGTCAGGCTATACAGGGAAGCCCTGCCTCAAAAACAAAAACAAATCTAGACTCCTCCTCCTCCTCCTCTTCTTCCTCCTCTTCCTCTTCCTCCTCCTCTCCCTCCTCCTCCTCTCCCTCCTCCTCCTCTTCCTCCTCTTCTTGCTCCTTCTCCTCTCCCTCCTCCTCTTCTTCCTTCTCCTCTTTCTCCTCCTTCTCCTCTTCCTTCTCCTTCTCCTCTTCCTCCCCCATTACCATCATCACCACCACCACCACTATCACCACCATCACCACCACCATCATCATCACCACCACCACCACCATCCCTACCATCACCACCACCACCACCACCACCACCATCACCACCACAATCATCACTATCACCATCACCACCACCACCATCATCACCACCACAATCACCACCACAATCATCACCATCACCATCACCACCATCACCATCACCATCACCACCACTACCACCACCACCACCATCACCATCACCACCATCATCATCTTGGTATTTGAGACAGGGTCTCTCTATTATGTAGCTCCAGCTGCCCTGGAACTCTGTACACCAGGCTGGCCTTGAGCTCAAGGAGATCCACCTGCCTCTCCCTCCTGAGTGCTGAGATTTAAGGTGTGTACCACTGATCATCTCGTTTTTTCCATCCAGCGTCTTGCTAGGTAGCCCTGGTTGGCCTGCTACCTACTGTGTAGCCCAGACTGGGTTCAAAGTCATGGCAATTCTCCTGCCTCAGCCTTCTGAGTGCTGGAATTACAAGAGAGCCACAGGTCCCCTATTAAAGAGTATAGTCCCTCACTACCACCACCTGTTTTGTGTGACAGTAAATATAGGATTTTGTTATTGATGATAAAGGAGAATTTTGAGTTAAAAAAAGGAAAAGTATTTCAAAATCTGATTTTGATGTGTCTTTAATAACTTTTAATGTATCATCTCACTATGTAGCCCAGGCTTGACTAACTCTCCTGAGTACTGGGATCACAGGCCTGCACTGCCATGATTAATACTTACTGTGTTGAAAGCCAGATGTTTCTGTTTCCGGGACAAATAGGTACAAGTGTTAAGCATGGTGGAGGGGTTTCTTCTGAACCCTCTCCTCTCCTTGCCTTGCAAATACCTTCCTCCTTTCTAATGGTGTTCTCCTTAATGGTCTATCTATTCCCGATTGCATTCTTTGTAAGAACACAGGACTAATAAATTAGGCCTCTCCCTAACAACTTTTATTTTATTACATTTAAGACCCTCTTTCCAAATAAGGTCACCTTTCTGAGATCTGGGCCTAGGACTGGTTTGGAGGAACACAGGGCAGCTCATAACTCCCTCCTCTGATCCCCCTCCAGCAGGCTGCTTTGTGGAACACCCTGGCTTGGGTGCTGTGGAACCTTTAGAAGATGCAGCCTTCACGGAGGAAGCGATCGCTGGCAAGCTTTGAGGTTTCCAGCCTCACTTCTGGTCCCGTCACTGCTTCTTGATCAGATATAAGCAAGCATCTTCTTTCAGTCACAAACCAACAACTCCTACCACAGGCCCTGCTGCCCTCGACCCACACGCCCAAATGAACCTCTCTTTCTTTATAAAGCGTCTTCCTGTTAGATATTTTGTCACAACAATGAAAAATAGGACGAGCAGGCATTCCCGTTGGCCTTACACATAGGCACACTCAGATTCTGTCTGGAACTTTCCTTGTGGACCAGGAATCCAAAGCTCACAGTCTGTGTTGGAAGGGGTGAGTGGATGTGAGCAATTGCTCTGTTCAGCGGACATTGGCAAAGGCAGAGCTGAGGGGAAGAGGGTCAGGAATGAGGGCGGGTCTGGACAGAGGAGGCCCAGCTCCGTCCTGAAAAGGCTTCTTCATTTCAGCATGGAAGGGAGATGGAGGTGTCCATCCGTGTTTGTAAGTACATGTATACAAGAGCATATGTGTACATGCGCACCAGTGTGCATGCGCCTGTTGACGGGTCTATGCAGTCCCATTGCCCTGAGTCTTTTTTTTTTTTTTTTTTTTGGAGCTGGGGACCGAACCCAGGGCCTTGCGGTTGCTAGGCAAGCGCTCTACCACTGAGCTAAATCCCCAACCCCTGCCCTGAGTCTTAATGGAATGCAACAGCTCCATTAGTCTCTGTTTCTATAAGTCCTTCCCTAAGTTCTCCTCTAAAGTCCCCATGACAAACCAAGGCACGATTTCACAAAGATCACTCTGGGGAAGCAATGAGCTCATTAGGTTTATAGAGCGTCAGGTTGCATACAATACAATGGGGTGATCCTTCCCTAAGAAGCTAGTCCTGGAAGCCTTTACCTAACAGAGAGGAGGGCTTCCCCATAGCTACATAGATGGAGCCCCTCCTCCTACTCTTGTCTGGTCCATACTCTTCCCACTGGGCCACACTGCAATCAAGGTGAAGTTGAATGGAACAGGGGCATGGTACTGAGAGGCAAGGGGCACAGGAGAGGGTCCTTTGAGTCTCCCCAGCCCTCCAGAGAGGGTGTGAACAGTCGAAACCCAGCTGGGATAATCCTTTTGCAAGAACACAGCTGAACACCACCAAGAT